>NW_027667389.1:0-127000 GCF_963924665.1 Micromys minutus | reverse complement strand
AAATTTCTGCCTTTTTGCACCCAAATATGGGGAATTTCAGCCTTTTTACCTCAAATAAGGGGAATTTCTGCATTTTTGCCAGAAAATATTAGGAATTTCTGCCTTTTTGCCCCAAAATAAAGAAAATTTCTGCCTTTTTCCCTGAAATAAGTGAAATTTCTGCAATTTTGCCCCAAAATAAGTGAAATTTCTGCAATTTTGCCCCAAAATAAGGTAAATTTCTAGAATTTTGCCCCAAAATAAGTGGAATTTCTGAGTTATGCCCCAAAATAAGGAGAATTTCTGTCTTTTTGCCCCAACATATAGGGAATTTCTGTTTTTCTGCACCACAACTAGGGGAATTTCTTTAATTATGCTCCAAAATACGTGGAATTTCTGCCTTTTTGCCCGAAAATAAGGGGAATGCATAACTTTTGCCATAAAAAAAGAGAAATTTCTTCATTTTTGCTCCAAAATAAGGGAAATTTCTGCCTTTTTGCCTCTAAATAAGTGGAATTTCTGTCTTTTTCCTTCAAAACAAAAAAAATTTTCTGTCTTTTTTGCCTCAAAATAAGGGAAATTTCTGCCTTTTTGCCCTGAAATATGCGAAATTTCTGCAATTTTACCCCAAAATAAGGTGAATTTCTGCCTTTTTGCCCCAAAATAAGAAAAATTTTTGCTTTTTTTCTCTGAAATAAGAGAAATTTCTGCAATTTTCCTCTAAAATAAGGGAATTTTTTGCAATTTTTTCCCATAATAAGGGAGATTTCTGCAATTTTGCCCCAAAATAAGGGGAATTTCTTTCTTTTTACCCCAAAACAAAGGAAATTTCAGCCTTTTTACCTGAAAATAAGTGAAATTTCTGAAATTTTGCCCCAAATAAAGGAAATTTCTGCAATTTTGCCCCAATATAAGGTAAATTCCTGCAATTTTGCCCCAAAATAAAGGAAATTTCTGGAATTTTGCCCCAAAATAAGGGGAATTTCTGATTTTTGCCCCAAAATAAAGGGAATTTCTGCCTTTTGCCCCAAAATTAGAGGAATTTCTGCAATTTTGCTACAAAATACGGGAATTTCTGCCTTTTTGCCTGAAAATAATGGGAATGCATAACTTTTGGCCATAAAAAGGAAAATTTCTTCATTTTTGCTCCAAAACAAAGGGAATTTCTGCCTTTTTGCCTCTAAATAAGTGGAATTTCTGTCTTTTTCCCCCAAAACAAAGAGAATTTCTGTCTTTTTTGCCCCAAAATAAGGGGATTTTCTGAGTTATTACCCTGAAATAAGTGAAATTTCTCCAATTTTGCCACAAAATAAAGGAAATTTCTGCCTCTTTGCCCCCAAATATAGGGAATTTCAGCCTTTTTACCTACAAAATAAGGGGAATTTCTGCATTTTTGCCACAAAATATTAGGAATTTCTGACTTTTTGCCCCAAAATAAGGAAAATTTGTGCCTTTTTTCCCTGAAATAAGTGAAATTTCTGCAATTTTGCCCCAAAATAATGAAATTTCTGCAATTGTGGCTTAAAATAAAAGAAATTTCTGGAATTTTGGCCCAAAATAATTGGAATTTCTAAGTTTTGCCCCAAAATAAGGAGAATTTCTGTCTTTTTGTCTCTAAATAAGTGAAATTTCTGCAATTTTGCCCCAAAATAAGGGAAATTTCTGTTTTTTTGCCCCAAAATAAGGGGAATTTCAGCCTTTTTACCTCAAAATAAGGGAAATTTCTGCATTTTTGCCAGAAAATATAAGGAATTTCTGTCATTTTGCCCCAAAATAAAGAAAATTTCTGCCTTTTTTCACTGAAATAAGTGAAATTTCTGCAATTTTGCCCCAAAATAAGTGAAATTTCTGCAATTTTGTTCCAAAATAAGGGAAATTTCTAGAATTTTGCCCCAAATAAGTGGAATTTCTGAGTTATGCCCCAAAATAAGGAGAATTTCTGTCTTTTTGCCCCAACAAATATGGAATTTCTTTCTTTCTGCAGCACAACTAGGGGAATTTCTTCAATTATGCTCCAAAATACGGGGAATTTCTGCCTTTTTGCCCGAAAATAAGGGGAATGCATAACTTTTTGCCATAAAAAAAGGGAAATTTCTTCATTTTTGCTCCAAAATAAGGGAAATTTCTATCTGTTTGCCTCTAAATAAGTGGAATTTCTGTCTTTTTCTCTCAAAACAAAAAAAATTTCTGTCTTTTTTGCCTCAAAATAAGGGGAATTTCTGACTTATTACACTGAAATAAGTGAAATTTCTGCAATTTTGCCCCAAAATAAGGGAAATTTCTGCCTTTTTGCCCTGAAATATGCGAAATTTCTGCAATTTTACCCCAAAATAAGGTGAATTTCTGCCTTTTTGCCACAAATTAATGGGAATTTCTGCCTTTTTGCCCCAAAATAAGAAAAATTTTTGCTTTTTTTCTCTGAAATAAGTGAAATTTCTGCAATTTTCCCCTAAAATAAGAAAATTTTTTGCAAATTTTTCCCATAATAAGTGAGATTTCTGCAATTTTGCCCCAAAATAAGGAAAATTTCTTCCTTTTTGCCCCAAAACAAAGGAAATTTCAGCCTTTTTACCTTAAAATAAGTGAAATTTCTGAAATTTTGCCCCAAATAAGGGAAATTTCTGCAATTTTGCCCCAAAATAAGGTAAATTCCTGCAATTTTGCCCAAAAAAAAGGAAATTTCTGGAATTTTGCCCCAAAATAAGGGGAATTTCTGATTTTTGCCCCAAAATAAAGGGAATTTCTGCCTTTTGCCCCAAATTAGAGGAATTTCTGGAATTTTGCTCCAAAATACGGGAATTTCTGCCTTTTTACCTGAAAATAATGGGAATGCATACCTTTTGGCCATAAAAAGGAAAATTTCTTCATTTTTGCTCCAAAACAAAGGTAATTTCTGCCTTTTTGCCTGTAAATAAGTGGAATTTCTGTCTTTTTCCCCCAAAACAAAGAGAATTTCTGTCTTTTTTGTCCCAAAATAAGGGGAATTTCTGACTTATTACCCTGAAGTAAGTGAAATTTCTGCCATTTTGCCCCAAAATAAGGGAAATTTCTGCCTCTTTGCCCCCAAATATAGGGAATTTCAGCCTTTTTACCTCAAAATATGGGAAATTTCTGCATTTTTGCAACAAAATATTAGGAATTTCTGACTTTTTGCCCCAAAATAAGGAAAATTTGTGCCTTCTTTCCCTGAAATAAGTGAAATTTCTGAAATTTTGCCCCAAAATAAGTGAAATTTCTGCAATTTTGGCCCAAAATAAGGGAAATTTCTGGAATTTTGCCCCAAAATAAGTGGAATTTCTAAGTTTTGCCCCAAAATAAGGAGAATTTCTGTCTTTTTGCCTCTAAATAAGTGAAATTTCTGCAATTTTGCCCCAAAATAAGTGAAATTTCTGCAATTTTGGCCCAAAATAAGGGAAATTTCTGGAATTTTGCCCCAAAATAAGTGGAATTTCTAAGTTTTGCCCCAAAATAAGGAGAATTTTTGTCTTTTTGCCTCTAAATAAGTGAAATTTCTGCAATTTTGCCCCAAAATAAGGGAAATTTCTGCCTTTTTGCACCCAAATATGGAGAATTTCAGCCTTTTTACCTCAAAATAAGGGGAATTTCTGCATTTTTGCCAGAAAATATTAGGAATTTCTGCCTTTTTGCCCCAAAATAAAGAAAATTTCTGCCTTTTTTTTCTGAAATAAGTGAAATTTCTGCAATTTTGCCCCAAAATAAGTGAAATTTCTGCAATTTTGCCCCAAAATAAGGTAAATTTCTAGAATTTTGCCCCAAAATAAGTGGAATTTCTGAGTTATGCCCCAAAATAAGGAGAATTTCTGTCTTTTTGCCCCAAGATATAGGGAATTTCTGTCTTTCTGCACCACAACTAGGGGAATTTCTTTAATTATGCTCCAAAATACGGGGAATTTCTGCCTTTTTGCCCGAAAATAAGGGGAATGCATAACTTTTGCCATAAAAAGAGAAATTTCTTCATTTTTGCTCCAAAATAAGGGAAATTTCTGCCTTTTTGCTTCTAAATAAGTGGAATTTCTGTCTTTTTCCCTCAAAACAAAAAAAATTTCTGTCTTTTTTGCCTCAAAATAAGGGGAATTTCTGACTTATTACACTGAAATAAGTGAAATTTCTGCAATTTTGCCCCAAAATAAGGGAAATTTCTGCCTTTTTGCCGTGAAATATGCGAAATTTCTGCAATTTTACCCCAAAATAAGGTGAATTTCTGCCTTTTTGCCCCAAAATAAGAAAAATTTTTTCTTTTTTTCTCTGAAATAAGAGAAATTTCTGCAATTTTCCTCTAAAATAAAGGAATTTTTTGCAATTTTTTCCCATAATAAGGGAGATTTCTGCAATTTTGCCCCAAAATAAGGGGAATTTCTTCTTTTTTACCCCAAAACAAAGGAAATTTCAGCCTTTTTACCTGAAAATAAGTGAAATTTCTGAAATTTTGCCCCAAATAAAGGAAATTTCTGCAATTTTGCCCCAATATAAGGTAAATTCCTGCAATTTTGCCCCAAAATAAAGGAAATTTCTGGAATTTTGCCCCAAAATAAGGGGAATTTCTGATTTTTGCCCCAAAATAAAGGGAATTTCTGCCTTTTGCCCCAAAATTAGAGGAATTTCTGCAATTTTGCTCCAAAATACAGGAATTTCTGCCTTTTTGCCTGAAAATAATGGGAATGCATAACTTTTGGCCATAAAAAGGAAAATTTCTTCATTTTTGCTCCAAAACAAAGGGAATTTCTGCCTTTTTGCCTCTAAATAAGTGGAATTTCTGTCTTTTTCCCCCAAAACAAAGAGAATTTCTGTCTTTTTTGCCCCAAAATAAGGGGATTTTATGAGTTATTACCCTAAAATAAGTGAAATTTCTCCAATTTTACCCCAAAATAAAGGAAATTTCTGCCTCTTTGCCCCCAAATATAGGGAATTTCAGCCTTTTTACCTACAAAATAAGGGGAATTTCTGCATTTTTTCCACAAAATATTAGGAATTTCTGACTTTTTGCCCCAAAATAAGGAAAATTTGTGCCTTTTTTCCCTGAAATAAATGAAATTTCTGCAATTTTGCCCCAAAATAAGTGAAATTTCTGCAATTGTGGCTTAAAATAAAAGAAATTTCTGGAATTTTGGCCCAAAATAAGTGGAATTTCTAAGTTTTGCCCCAAAATAAGGAGAATTTCTGTCTTTTAGTCTCTAAATAAGTGAAATTTCTGCAATTTTGCCCCAAAATAAGGAAAATTTCTGCCTTTTTTCCCTGAAATAAGTGAAATTTCTCCAATTTTGCCCTAAAATAAGTGAAATTTCTGCAATTTTTCCCCAAAATAAGGGAAATTTCTGGAATTTTGCCCAAAAATAAGTGGAATTTCTGAGTTTTGCCCCAAAATAAGAAGAATTTTTGACTTTTTTCCCCAACATATAGGGAATTTCTGCCTTTTAACCCCACAATTAGGGGAATTTCTGCAATTTTGCTCCCTAATACCGGAAATTTCTGCCTTTTCCCAAAAATAAAGGGAATGCATAACTTTTTGCCATAAAAAAAGGAAATTTCTTCATTTTTGCTCCAAAATAAGGGGAATTTCTGCCTTTTTGCCTCTAAATAAGTAAAATTTCTGTCTTTTTCCCCCAAAACAAAGGAAATTCCTGTCTTTTTTCCCACAAAATAACGGGAATTTCTGACTTATTACTCTGAAATAAGTGAAATTTCTGCAATTTTGCCCCAAAATAAAAAAAAATTTCTGCAATTTTGCCCCAATGTAAAAGAAATTTCTGCAATTTTCCCCCAAAATAAAAGAAATTTTTGACTGTTTGCTTCCGAAAAAAGGAGATTTTCTGTCTTTTTGCCCAAAAATAAGGAGAATTTCTGTCTTTTTGTCTCTAAATAAGTGAAATTTCTGCAATTTTGCCCCAAAATAAGGGAAATTTCTGTTTTTTTGCCCCAAAATAAGGGGAATTTCAGCCTTTTTACCTCAAAATAAGGGGAATTTCTGCATTTTTGCCAGAAAATATAAGGAATTTCTGCCTTTTTGCCCCAAAATAAAGAAAATTTCTGCCTTTTTTCCCTGAAATAAGTGAAATTTCTGCAATTTTGCCCCAAAATAAGTGAAATTTCTGCAATTTTGTTCCAAAATAAGGTAAATTTCTCGAATTTTGCCCCAAAATAAGTGGAATTTCTGAGTTATGCCCCAAAATAAGGAGAATTTCTGTCTTTTTGCCCCAACATATAGGGAATTTCTGTCTTTCTGCACCACAACTAGGGAAATTTCTTCAATTATGCTCCAAAATACGGGGAATTTCTGCCTTTTTGCCCGAAAATAAGGGGAATGCATAACTTTTTGCCATAAAAAAGGGAAATTTCTTCATTTTTGCTCCAAAATAAGGGAAATTTCTGCCTTTTTGCCTCTAAATAAGTGGAATTTCTGTCTTTTTCTCTCAAAACAAAAAAAATTTCTGTCTTTTTTGCCTCAAAATAAGGGGAATTTCTGACTTATTACACTGAAATAAGTGAAATTTCTGCAATTTTGCCCCAAAATAAGGGAAATTTCTGCCTTTTTGCCGTGAAATATGCGAAATTTCTGCAATTTTACCCCAAAATAAGGTGAATTTCTGCCTTTTTGCCACAAATTAATGGGAATTTCTGCCTTTTTGCCCAAAAATAAGAAAAATTTTGCTTTTTTTCTCTGAAATAAGTAAAATTTCTGCAATTTTCCCCTAAAATAAGGGAATTTTTTGCAATTTTTTCCCATAATAAGGGAGATTTCTTCAATTTTGCCCCAAAATAAAGGGAATTTCTTCCTTTTTGCCCCAAAACAAAGGAAATTTCAGCCTTTTTACCTGAAAATAAGAGAAATTTCTGAAATTTTGCCCCAAATAAGGGAAATTTCTGCAATTTTAACCCAAAATAAGTGGAATTTCTAAGTTTTGCCCCAAAATAAGGAGAATTTCTGTCTTTTTGCCTCAACATATAGGGAATTTCTGTCTTTTTGCCCCACAACAAGGGGGATTTCTGCAATTTTGCTCCAAAATATGGGGAATTTCTGGCTTTTTGCCCTGAAATATGTGAAATTTCTGCAATTTTACCCCTAAATAAGGTGTATTTCTGCTTTTTTGCCCCAAAATAATGGGAATTTCTGCCTTTTGCCCCAAAATAAGAAAAATTTTTGCTTTTTTTCTCTGAAATAAGTGAAATTTCTGCAATTTTCCCCTAAAATAAGAAAAATTTTTCCAATTTTTTCCTATAATAAGAGAGATTTCTGCAAATTTGCCCCAAAATAAGGGGAATTTCTTCCTTTTTGCCCCAAAACAAAGGAAATTTCAGCCTTTTTACCTGAAAATAAGTGAAATTTCTGAAATTTTGCCCCAAATAAGGGAAATTTCTGCAATTTTGCCCCAAAATAAGTTAAATTCCTTCAATTTTGCCCCAAAATAAAGGAAATTTCTGGAATTTTGCCCCAAAATAAGGGGAATTTCTGATTTTTGCCCCAAAATAAAGGGAATTTCTGCCTTTTGCCCCAAAAGTAGGGGAATTTCTGCAATTTTGCTCCAAAATACGGGGATTTCTGCCTTTTTGCCTGAAAATAATGGGAATGCATAACTTTTGGCCATAAAAAGGGAAATTTCTTCATATTTGCTCCAAAACAAAGGGAATTTCTGCCTTTTTGCCTCTAAATAAGTGGAATTTCTGTCTTTTTCCCCCAAAACAAAGAGAATTTATGTCTTTTTTCCCCAAAATAAGGGGAATTTCTGACTTATTACCCTGAAGTAAGTGAAATTTCTGCCATTTTGCCCCAAAATAAGGGAAATTTCTGCAATTTTGCCCCAATGTAAAGGAAATTTCTGCAATTTTGCCCCAAAATAAGGGGAATTTCTGAATGTTTGCTCCCGAAAAATGGAGATCTTCTGTCTTTTTGCCCCAAAATAAGGAGAATTTCTGCCTTTTTCCCCGAAAATTATGAGAATTTCTGCAATTTTGTTTCAAAATACGGGGAATTTCTGCTTTTTATCCCGAAAGTAAGGGAAATGCATACCTTTTTGCCATAAAAAGGTAAATTTCTTCATTTTTGCTCCAAAATAAGGGGAATTTCTGCCTTTTTGCCTCTAAATAAGTGGAATTTCTATCTTTTTCCACCAAAACAAAGGAAATTTCCGTCTTTTTTGCCCCAAAATAAGGGGATTTTCTGAATTATTACCCTGAAATAAGTGAAATTTCTCCAATTTTGCCCCAAAATAAGGGAAATTTCTGCCTCTTTGCCCCCAAATATAGGGAATTTCAGCCTTTTTACCTCAAAATATGGGAAATTTCTGCATTTTTGCAACAAAATATTAGGAATTTCTGACTTTTTGCCCCAAAATAAGGAAAATTTGTGACTTCTTTCCCTGAAATAAGTGAAATTTCTGAAATTTTGCCCCAAAATAAGTGAAATTTCTGCAATTTTGGCCCAAAATAAGGGAAATTTCTGGAATTTTGCCCCAAAATAAGTGGAATTTCTAAGTTTTGCCCCAAAATAAGGAGAATTTCTGTCTTTTTGCCTCTAAATAAGTGAAATTTCTGCAATTTTGCCCCAAAATAAGGGAAATTTCTGCCTTTTTGCACCCAAATATGGGGAATTTCAGCCTTTTTACCTCAAAATAAGGGGAATTTCTGCATTTTTGCCAGAAAATATTAGGAATTTCTGCCTTTTGCCCCAAAATAAAGAAAATTTCTGCCTTTTTTCCCTGAAATAAGTGAAATTTCTGCAATTTTGCCCCAAAATAAGTAAAATTTCTGCAATTATGCCCCAAAATAAGGTAAATTTCTAGAATTTTGCCCCAAAATAAGTGGAATTTCTGAGTTATGCCACAAAATAAGGAGAATTTCTGTCTTTTTGCCCCAACATATAGGGAATTTCTGTCTTTCTGCACCACAACTAGGGGAATTTCTTTAATTATACTCCAAAATACGGGGAATTTCTGCCTTTTTGCCCGAAAATAAGGGGAATGCATAACTTTTGCCATAAAAAAGGGAAATTTCTTCATTTTTGCTCCAAAATAAGGGAAATTTCTGCCTTTTTGCCTCTAAATAAGTGGAATTTCTGTCTTTTTCCCTCAAAACAAAAAAAATTTCTGTCTTTTTTGCCTCAAAATAAGGGGAATTTCTGACTTATTACACTGAAATAAGTGAAATTTCTGCAATTTTGCCCCAAAATAAGGGAAATTTCTGCCTTTTTGCCCTGAAATATGCGAAATTTCTGCAATTTTACCCCAAAATAAGGTGAATTTCTCCCTTTTTGCCCCAAAATAAGAAAAATTTTTTCTTTTTTTCTCTGAAATAAGAGAAATTTCTGAAATTTTCCTTTAAAATAAGCGAATTTTTTGCAATTTTTTCCCATAATAAGGGAGATTTCTGCAATTTTGCCCCAAAATAAGGGGAATTTCTTCTTTTTTACCCCAAAACAAAGGAAATTTCAGCCTTTTTACCTGAAAATAAGTGAAATTTCTGAAATTTTGCCCCAAATAAGGGAAATTTCTGCAATTTTGCCCCAATATAAGGTAAATTCCTGCAATTCTGCCCCAAAATAAAGGAAATTTCTGGAATTTTGCCCCAAAATAAGGGGAATTTCTGATTTTTGCCCCAAAATAAAGGGAATTTCTGCCTTTTGCCCCAAAATTAGAGGAACTTCTGCAATTTTGCTCCAAAATACGGGAATTTCTGCCTTTTTGCCTGAAAATAATGGGAATGCATAACTTTTGGCCATAAAAAGGAAAATTTCTTCATTTTTGCTCCAAAACAAAGGGAATTTCTGCCTTTTTGCCTCTAAATAAGTGGAATTTCTGTCTTTTTCCCCCAAAACAAAGAGAATTTATGTCTTTTTTGCCCCAAAATAAAGGGAATTTCTGACTTATTACCCTGAAGTAAGTGAAATTTCTGCCATTTTGCCCCAAAACAAGGGAAATTTCTGCAATTTTGCCCCAATGTAAAGGAAATTTCTGCAATTTTGCCCCAAAATAAGGGGAATTTCTGAATGTTGGCTCCCGAAAAATGGAGATCTTCTGTCTTTTTGCCCCAAAATAAGGAGAATTTCTGCCTTTTTGCCCGAAAATTATGAGAATTTCTGCAATTTTGTTTCAAAATACGGGGAATTTCTGCTTTTTATCCTGAAAGTAAGGGGAATGCATACCTTTATGCCATAAAAAGGTAAATTTCTTCATTTTTGCTCCAAAATAAGGGGAATTTCTGCCTTTTTGCCTCTAAATAAGTGGAATTTCTGTCTTTTTCCCCAAAAAACAAAGGAAATTTCTGTCTTTTTTGCCCCAAAATAAGGGGATTTTCTGAGTTATTACCCTGAAATAAGTGAAATTTCTCCAATTTTGCCCCAAAATAAAGGAAATTTCTGCCTCTTTGCCCCCAAATATAGGGAATTTCAGCCTTTTTACCTACAAAATAAGGGGAATTTCTGCATTTTTGCCACAAAATATTAGGAATTTCTGACTTTTTGCCCCAAAATAAGGAAAATTTGTGCCTTTTTTCCCTGAAATAAGTGAAATTTCTGCAATTTTGCCCCAAAATAAGTGAAATTTCTGCAATTGTGGCTTAAAAAAAAAGAAATTTCTGGAATTTTGGCCCAAAATAAGTGGAATTTCTAAGTTTTGCCCTAAAATAAGGAGAATTTCTGTCTTTTTGCCTCTAAATAAGTGAAATTTCTGCAATTTTGCCCCAAAATAAGGGAAATTTCTGTTTTTTTTGCCCCAAAATAAGGGGAATTTCAGCCTTTTTACCTCAAAGTAAGGGAAATTTCTGCATTTTTGCCAGAAAATATAAGGAATTTCTGCCTTTTTGCCCCAAAATAAAGAAAATTTCTGCCTTTTTTCCCTGAAATAAGTGAAATTTCTGCAATTTTGCCCCAAAATAAGTGAAATTTCTGCAATTGTGGCTTAAAATAAAAGAAATTTCTGGAATTTTGGCCCAAAATAAGTGGAATTTCTAAGTTTTGCCCTAAAATAAGGAGAATTTCTGTCTTTTTGCCTCTAAATAAGTGAAATTTCTGCAATTTTGCCCCAAAATAAGGGAAATTTCTGTTTTTTTGCCCCAAAATAAGGGGAATTTCAGCCTTTTTACCTCAAAGTAAGGGAAATTTCTGCATTTTTGCCAGAAAATATAAGGAATTTCTGCCTTTTTGCCCCAAAATAAAGAAAATTTCTGCCTTTTTTCCCTGAAATAAGTGAAATTTCTGCAATTTTGCCCCAAAATAAGTGAAATTTCTGCAATTTTGTTCCAAAATAAGGGAAATTTCTAGAATTTTGCCCCAAAATAAGTGGAATTTCTGAGTTATGCCCCAAAATAAGGAGAATTTCTGTCTTTTTGCCCCAACATATAGAAAATTTCTGTCTTTCTGCACCACAACTAGGGGAATTTCTTCAATTATGCTCCAAAATACGGGGAATTTCTGCCTTTTTGCCCGAAAATAAGGGGAATGCATAACTTTTTGCCATAAAAAAGGGAAATTTCTTCATTTTTGCTCCAAAATAAGGGAAATTTCTGCCTTTTTGCCTCTAAATAAGTGGAATTTCTGTCTTTTTCTCTCAAAACAAAAAAAAAAATTCTGTCTTTTTTGCCTCAAAATAAGGGAAATTTCTGACTTATTACACTGAAATCAGTGAAATTTCTGCAATTTTGCCCCAAAATAAGGGAAATTTCTGCCTTTTTGCCCCGAAATATGCGAAATTACTGCAATTTTACCCCAAAATAAGGTGAATTTCTGCCTTTTTGCCACAAATTAATGGGAATTTCTGCCTTTTTGCCCCAAAATAAGAAAAATTTTGCTTTTTTTCTCTGAAATAATTGAAATTTCTGCAATTTTCCCTAAAATAAGAGAATTTTTTCAATTTTTTCCCATAATAAGGGAGATTTCTGCAATTTTGCCCCAAAATAAGGGGAATTTCTTTTTTTTTGCCCCAAAACAAAGGAAATTTCTGCCTTTTTACCTGAAAATAAGTGAAATTTCTGAAATTTTGCCCCAAATAAGGGAAATTTCTGCAATTTTGCCCCAAAATAAGGTAAATTCCTCCAATTTTGCCCCAAAATAAAGGAAATTTCTGGAATTTTGCCCCAAAATAAGGGGAATTTCTGATTTTTGCCCAAAAATAAAGGGAATTTCTGCCTTTTGCCCCAAAATTAGAGGAATTTCTGCAATTTTGCTCCAAAATACGGGAATTTCTGCCTTTTTGCCTGAAAATAATGGGAATGCATACCTTTTGGCCATAAAAAGGAAAATTTCTTCATTTTTGCTGCAAAACAAAGGGAATTTCTGCCTTTTTGCCTCTAAATAAGTGGAATTTCTGTCTTTTTCCCCCAAAACAAAGAGAATTTCTGTCTTTTTTTCCCCAAAATAAGGGGAATTTCTGACTTATTACCCTGAAGTTAGTGAAATTTCTGCAATTTTGCCCCAAAATAAGGGAAATTTCTGCAATTTTGCCCCAATGTAAAAAAAATTTCTGCAATTTTGCCCCAAAATAAGGGGAATTTCTGAATGTTTGCTCCCGAAAAATGGAGATCTTCTGTCTTTTTGCCCCAAAATAAGGAGAATTTCTGCCTTTTTGCCCGAAAATTATGAGAATTTCTGCAATTTGGTTTCAAAATACGGGAAATTTCTGCTTTTTATCCCGAAAGTAAGGGGAATGCATACCTTTTTGCCATAAAAAGGTAAATTTCTTCATTTTTGCTAAAAATAAGGGGAATTTCTGCCTTTTTGCCTCTAAATAAGTGGAATTTCTGTCTTTTTCCCCCAAAACAAAATAAATTTCTGTCTTTTTTGCCCCAAAATAAGGGGATTTTCTGAATTATTACCCTGAAATAAGTGAAATTTCTACAATTTTGCCCCAAAATAAGGGAAATTTCTGCATCTTTGCCCCCAAATATAGGGAATTTCAGCCTTTTTACCTCAAAATAAGGGGAATTTCTGCATTTTTGCCACAAAATATTAGGAATTTCTGACATTTTGTCCCAAAATAAAAAAAATTTATGCGTTTTTTCCCTGAAATAAGTGAAATTTCTGCAATTTTGCCCCAAAATAAGTGAAATTTCTGCAATTTTGGCCCAAATAAGGGAAATTTCTTAAATTTTGCCCCAAAATAAGGAAAATTCCTGTAATTTTGTCCCAAAATAAAGGAAATTTCTTAAATTATACCCCAAAAGAAAGGGATTTTCTGATTTTTGCCCCAAAATAAAAGGAATTTCTGCCTTTTGCCCCAAAATTAGGGAATTTCTCCCTTTTTGCCCGAAAATTATGAGAATTTCTGCAATTTTGCTTCAAAATACGGGGAATTTCTGCTTTTTATCCCGAATGTATGGGGAATGTATACCTTTTACCACAAAAAAGGAAATTTCTTCATTTTTGCCCCAAAATAAGAGGAATTTCTGCCTTTTTACTTCAAAGTAAGTGAAATTTCTGCCTTTGTAGCAAAAAATAAATGGAATTTCTGTCTTTTTGCCCCCCAAAAAAAGGAATTTTTGAATTATGCCCTGAAATAAGTAAAATTTCTGCAATTTTGCCCCAAAATAAATGAAATTTCTGCCTTTTTGCCACAAAATAAAAGGAATTTGTGTCTTTTTGCCCCTAAATAAGGGAAATTTCTGCCTTTTTGCCCCCAAATAAAAGGAATATCAGCCATTTTACCTCAAAATAAGGGGAATTTCTACATTTTTGCCACAAAATATTAAGAATTTCTGCATTTTTGCCCCAAAATAAAGAAATTATCTGCCATTTTTCCCTAAAATAAGTGAAATTTCTCCAATTTTGCCCTAAAATAAGTGAAATTTCTGCAATTTTACCCCAAAATAATGGAAATTTCTGGAATATTGCCCAAAAATAAGTGGAATTTGTGAGTTTTGCCCCAAAAAAGGAGAATTTATGTCTTTTTTCCCCACCATATAGGGAATTTCTGCCTTTTTGCCCCACAATTAGGAGAATTTCTGCAATTTTGCTACAAAATACGGTGAATTTCTGCCTTTTCCCAAAAATAAAGGGAATGCATAACTTTTTGCCATAAAAAAGGGAAATTTCTTCATTTTTGCTCCAAAATAAGGGGAATTTCTGCCTTTTTGCCTCTAAATAAGTGGAATTTCTGTCTTTTTCCCCCAAAACAAAGGGAATTTCTGTATTTTTTGCCCCAAAATAACGGGAATTTCTGACTTATTACCCTGAAATAAGTGAAATTTCTGCAATTTTGCCCCAAAATAAAAAAAATTTCTGCAATTTTGCCTCAATGTAAAAGAAATTTCTGCAATTTTCCCCCAAAATAAGGGAAATTTCTGACTGTTTGCTCCCGAAAAAAGGAGATTTTCTGTGTTTTTGCCCCAAAATAAGGAGAATTTCTGCCTTTTTGCCCAAAAATTATGATAATTTCTGTAATTTTGCTTCAAAATACGGGGAATTTCTGCTTTTTATCCCGAAATTAAGGGTAATGCATACCTTTTTGCCATAAAAAGGTAAATTTCTTCATTTTTGCTCCAAAATAAGGGAAATTTCTGCCTTTTTGCCTCTAAATAAGTGGAATTTCTGTCTTTTCCTCCAAAACAAAGGGAATTTCTGTCTTTTTTGCCCCAAAATAAGGGGAATTTCTGACTTATTACCCTGAAATAAGTGAAATTTCTGCAATTTTGCGCCAAAATAAGGGAAATTTCTGCCTCTTTGCCCTCAAATTAAAGGAATTTCAGCCTTCTTACCTCAAAATAAGGGGAATTCCTGCCTTTTTGACCCAATGTAAGGAAAATTTCTAACTTTTTTTCCCTGAAATAAATAAAATTTCTGCAATTTTGCCACAAAATTAGTGAAATTTCTGCCATTTTGCCCCAGAATAAGGGAAATTTCTGGAATTTACCCCAAAATAAGTGGAATTTCTGAGTTTTGCCCCAAAATAAGGAGAATTTCTGTCTTTTTGCCCCAACATATAAGGAATTTCTGCATTTTTGCCCCACAATTAGGGGAATTTCTGCAATTTTGCTCCAAAATACGAGGAATTTCTGCCTTTTTTCCCGAAAATAAGAACAATGCATAAATTTTTGCCTTAAAAAATGGAAATTTCTTCATTTTTGCTCGTAAATAAAGGGAATTTCTGCTTTTTTGCCTCTAAATAAGTGGAATTTCTGTCTTTTTCCCCCAAAACAAAGGGATTTTCTGTCTTTTTTGCCCCAAAATAAGGAAAATTTCTGACTTATTACCCTGAAATAAGTGAAATTTCTGCAATTTTGCCACAAAATAAGGGAAATTTCTGCCTTTTTGCCCCCAAATAAGGGCAATTTCAGACTTTTTACGTCAAAATAAGAGGAATTTCTGCCTTTTTGCCCCAAAATAACAAAATTTCTTTTTTTTTCCATGAAATAAGGACAATTTCTGCAATTTTTCCCAAAATAAGTGAAATTTCTGCAATTTTGCCCCAGAATAAGGGAAATTTCTCGAATTTTGCCCCAAAATAAGTGGAATTTCTGAGTTTTGCCCCAAAATAAGGAGAATTTCTGTCTTTTTGCCCCAACATATAGGGAATTTCTGCATTTTTGCCCCACAATTATGGGAATTTTTGCAATTTTGCTCCAAAATACGGGGAATTTCTGCCTTTTTGCCCGAAAATAAGAAGAATGCATAACTTTTTGCCTTAAAAAAGGTAAATTTCTTCATTTTTGCTTCAAAATAAGGGGAATTTCTGCATTTTTGCCTCTAAATAAGTGTATTTTTCTGTCTTTTCCCCCCAAAACAGAGGGATTATCTTTCTTTTTTGCAACAAAATAAGAAAAATTTCTGACTTATTACCCTGAAATAATTGAAATTTCTGCAATTTTGCCCCAAAATAAGGGAAATTTTTGCCTTTCTGCCCACAAATAAGGGGAATTTCAGCCTTTTACCTCAAAATAAAGGGAATTTCTGCATTTTTGCCACAAAATATTAGGAATTTCTGCATTTTTGCCCCAAAATAAATAGAATTTCTGCCTTTTTTCCCTGAAATAAGTGAAATTTCTGCAATTTTGCCCCAAAATAAGTGGAATTTCTGAGTTTTGCCCCAAAATATGGAGAATTTCTGTCTTTTTGCCCCAACATATAGGGAATTTCTGCCTTTTTGCACCACAATTAGTGGAATTTCTGCAATTTTGCTCCAAAATACGATGAATTTCTGTCTTTTTGCCCGAAAATAAGGGGAATGCATAACTTTTTGCCATAAAAAATGGAAATTTCTTCATTTTTGCTCCAAAATAAGGGGAATTTCTGCCTTTTTGCTTCTCAATAAGTGGAATTTCTGTCTTTTTCCTCCAAAACAAAGGGAATTTCTGTCTTTTTTGCAACAAAATTAGGGGAATTTCTGACTTATTACCCTAAAATAAGTGAAATTTCTGCAATTTTGCCCCAAAATAAAGGAAATTTCTGAATTTTTGCCCTGAAATAAGGGGAATTTCAGCCTTTATACTTCAAAATTAGGGGAATTTCGGCATTTTTGCCACAAAATATTAGGAATTTCTGACTTTTTGCCCCAAAATAAGGAAAATTTCTGCCTTTTTTCCCTGAAATAAGTGAAATTTCTGCAATTTTGCCCCAAAATAAGTGAAATTTCTTCAATTTTGCCCCAAAATAAGGAAAATTTCTGGAATTTTGCCCCAAAATAAGGAGAATTTCTGTCTTTTTGCCCCAACATATAGGGAATTTCTGTCTTTTTGCCCCACAACTAGGGGAATTTCTGCAATTTTGCTCCAAAATACTTGGAATTTCTGCCTTTTGCTCCAAAATTAGGGGAATTTCTGCAATTTTGCTCTAAAATACGGGGAATTTCTGCCTTTTTGCCTGAAAATAATGGGAATGCATAACTTTTTGCCATAAAAAGCGAAATTTCTTAATTTTTGCTCCAAAATAAAGGGAATTTCTGCCTTTTTGCCTCTAAATAAGTGGAATTTCTGTCTTATTCCCACAAAACAAAGAGAATTTCTGACTTTTTTGCCCCAAAATAAGGGGAATTTCTGACTTATTACCCTGAAGTAAGTGAAATTTTTGCAATTTTGCCCCAAAATAAGAGAAATTTCTGCAATTTTGCCCCAATGTAAAAGAAATATCTGCAAGTTTGCCCAAAAATAAGGGGAATTTCTGATAGTTTGCTCCCGAAAAAAGGAGATATTCTGTCTTTTTGCCCCAAAATAGGGAGAATTTCTGCCTTTTAGCCTGAAAATTATGAGAATTTCTGCAATTTTGCTTCAAAATACGGGGAATTTCTGCTTTTTATCTCGAAAGTAAGGGGAATGCATACCTTTTTGTCATAAAAAATGGAAATTGCTTCATTTTTGCTCCAAAATAAGGGGAATATTGGCCTTTTTGCTTCTCAATAAGTGGAATTTCTGTCTTTTTCCTCCATAACAAAGGGAATTTCTGTCTTTTTTGCCCCAAAATAAAGGGAATTTCTGACTTATTTCCCTAAAATAAGTAAAATTTCTGCAATTTTGCCCCAAAATAAGGGAAATTTCTGACTTTTCGCCCTGAAATAAGGGGAATTTCAGCCTTTATACCTCAAAGTAAGAGGAGTTTCAGCATTTTTGCCACAAAATATTAGGAATTTCTGACTTTTTGTCCCAAAATAAGGAAAATTTCTGCCTTTTTTCCCTGAAATAAGTGAAATTTCTGCAATTTTGCCCCAAAATAAGTGAAATTTCTGCAATTTTGCCCCAAAATAAGGAAAATTTCTGGAATTTTGCCCCAAAATAAGTGGTATTTATAAGTTTTGCCCAAAAATAAAAAGAATTTCTGTTTTTTTGCCCCAACATATAGGAAATTTCTGTCTTTTTGCCCCACAGCTAGGAGAATTTTTGCAATTTTGCACCAAAATACTGGGAATTTCTGCCTTTTTGCTCTGAAATATGTGAAATTTCTGCAATTTTACCCCTAAATAAGGTGAATTTCTGCTTTTTTGCCCCAAAATAAGAAAAATTTTTGCTTTTTTTCTCTGAAATAAGTGAAATTTCTGCAATTTTCCCTTAAAATAAGGGAAATTTTTGCAATTTTTTCCTATAATAAGGGAGATTTCTGCAATTTTGCCCCAAAATAAGGGGAATTTCTTCCTTTTTGCCCCAAAACAAAGGAAATTTCAGCCTTTTTACCTGAAAATAAGTGAAATTTCTAAAATTTTGCCCCAAATAAGGGAAATTTCTGCAATTTTGCCCCCAAATAAGGTAAATTCCTGCAATTTTGCCCCAAAATAAAAGAAATTTCTGGAATTTTGCCCCAAAATAAGGGGAATTTCTTATTTTTGCCCCAAAATAAAGGGAATTTCTGCCTTTTGCCCCAAAATTAGGGGAATTTCTGCAATTTTGCTCTAAAATACGAGGAATTTCTGCCTTTTTGCCTGAAAATAATGGGAATGCATAACTTTTTGCCATATAGGGAAATTTCTTCATTTTTGCTCCAAAATAAAGGGAATTTCTGCTTTTTTGCCTCTAAATAAGTGGAATTTCTGTCTTTTTCCCCCAAAACAAAGGGATTTTCTGTCTTTTTTGCCCCAAAATAAGGAAAATTTCTGACTTATTACCCTGAAATAAGTGAAATTTCTGCAATTTTGCCACAAAATAAGGGAAATTTCTGCCTTTTTGCCCCCAAATAAGGGCAATTTCAGACTTTTTACGTCAAAATAAGAGGAATTTCTGCCTTTTTGCCCCAAAATAACAAAATTTCTTTTTTTTTCCATGAAATAAGGACAATTTCTGCAATTTTGCCCAAAATAAGTGAAATTTCTGCAATTTTGCCCCAGAATAAGGGAAATTTCTCGAATTTTGCCCCAAAATAAGTGGAATTTCTGAGTTTTGCCCCAAAATAAGGAGAATTTCTGTCTTTTTGCCCCAACATATAGGGAATTTCTGCATTTTTGCCCCACAATTATGGGAATTTTTGCAATTTTGCTCCAAAATACGGGGAATTTCTGCCTTTTTGCCCGAAAATAAGAAGAATGCATAACTTTTTGCCTTAAAAAAGGTAAATTTCTTCATTTTTGCTTCAAAATAAGGGGAATTTCTGCATTTTTGCCTCTAAATAAGTGTATTTTTCTGTCTTTTCCCCCCAAAACAGAGGGATTATCTTTCTTTTTTGCAACAAAATAAGAAAAATTTCTGACTTATTACCCTGAAATAATTGAAATTTCTGCAATTTTGCCCCAAAATAAGGGAAATTTTTGCCTTTCTGCCCACAAATAAGGGGAATTTCAGCCTTTTACCTCAAAATAAAGGGAATTTCTGCATTTTTGCCACAAAATATTAGGAATTTCTGCATTTTTGCCCCAAAATAAATAGAATTTCTGCCTTTTTTCCCTGAAATAAGTGAAATTTCTGCAATTTTGCCCCAAAATAAGTGGAATTTCTGAGTTTTGCCCCAAAATATGGAGAATTTCTGTCTTTTTGCCCCAACATATAGGGAATTTCTGCCTTTTTGCACCACAATTAGTGGAATTTCTGCAATTTTGCTCCAAAATACGATGAATTTCTGTCTTTTTGCCCGAAAATAAGGGGAATGCATAACTTTTTGCCATAAAAAATGGAAATTTCTTCATTTTTGCTCCAAAATAAGGGGAATTTCTGCCTTTTTGCTTCTCAATAAGTGGAATTTCTGTCTTTTTCCTCCAAAACAAAGGGAATTTCTGTCTTTTTTGCAACAAAATTAGGGGAATTTCTGACTTATTACCCTAAAATAAGTGAAATTTCTGCAATTTTGCCCCAAAATAAAGGAAATTTCTGAATTTTTGCCCTGAAATAAGGGGAATTTCAGCCTTTATACTTCAAAATTAGGGGAATTTCGGCATTTTTGCCACAAAATATTAGGAATTTCTGACTTTTTGCCCCAAAATAAGGAAAATTTCTGCCTTTTTTCCCTGAAATAAGTGAAATTTCTGCAATTTTGCCCCAAAATAAGTGAAATTTCTTCAATTTTGCCCCAAAATAAGGAAAATTTCTGGAATTTTGCCCCAAAATAAGGAGAATTTCTGTCTTTTTGCCCCAACATATAGGGAATTTCTGTCTTTTTGCCCCACAACTAGGGGAATTTCTGCAATTTTGCTCCAAAATACTTGGAATTTCTGCCTTTTGCTCCAAAATTAGGGGAATTTCTGCAATTTTGCTCTAAAATACGGGGAATTTCTGCCTTTTTGCCTGAAAATAATGGGAATGCATAACTTTTTGCCATAAAAAGCGAAATTTCTTAATTTTTGCTCCAAAATAAAGGGAATTTCTGCCTTTTTGCCTCTAAATAAGTGGAATTTCTGTCTTATTCCCACAAAACAAAGAGAATTTCTGACTTTTTTGCCCCAAAATAAGGGGAATTTCTGACTTATTACCCTGAAGTAAGTGAAATTTTTGCAATTTTGCCCCAAAATAAGAGAAATTTCTGCAATTTTGCCCCAATGTAAAAGAAATATCTGCAAGTTTGCCCAAAAATAAGGGGAATTTCTGATAGTTTGCTCCCGAAAAAAGGAGATATTCTGTCTTTTTGCCCCAAAATAGGGAGAATTTCTGCCTTTTAGCCTGAAAATTATGAGAATTTCTGCAATTTTGCTTCAAAATACGGGGAATTTCTGCTTTTTATCTCGAAAGTAAGGGGAATGCATACCTTTTTGTCATAAAAAATGGAAATTGCTTCATTTTTGCTCCAAAATAAGGGGAATATTGGCCTTTTTGCTTCTCAATAAGTGGAATTTCTGTCTTTTTCCTCCATAACAAAGGGAATTTCTGTCTTTTTTGCCCCAAAATAAAGGGAATTTCTGACTTATTTCCCTAAAATAAGTAAAATTTCTGCAATTTTGCCCCAAAATAAGGGAAATTTCTGACTTTTCGCCCTGAAATAAGGGGAATTTCAGCCTTTATACCTCAAAGTAAGAGGAGTTTCAGCATTTTTGCCACAAAATATTAGGAATTTCTGACTTTTTGTCCCAAAATAAGGAAAATTTCTGCCTTTTTTCCCTGAAATAAGTGAAATTTCTGCAATTTTGCCCCAAAATAAGTGAAATTTCTGCAATTTTGCCCCAAAATAAGGAAAATTTCTGGAATTTTGCCCCAAAATAAGTGGTATTTATAAGTTTTGCCCAAAAATAAAAAGAATTTCTGTTTTTTTGCCCCAACATATAGGAAATTTCTGTCTTTTTGCCCCACAGCTAGGAGAATTTTTGCAATTTTGCACCAAAATACTGGGAATTTCTGCCTTTTTGCTCTGAAATATGTGAAATTTCTGCAATTTTACCCCTAAATAAGGTGAATTTCTGCTTTTTTGCCCCAAAATAAGAAAAATTTTTGCTTTTTTTCTCTGAAATAAGTGAAATTTCTGCAATTTTCCCTTAAAATAAGGGAAATTTTTGCAATTTTTTCCTATAATAAGGGAGATTTCTGCAATTTTGCCCCAAAATAAGGGGAATTTCTTCCTTTTTGCCCCAAAACAAAGGAAATTTCAGCCTTTTTACCTGAAAATAAGTGAAATTTCTAAAATTTTGCCCCAAATAAGGGAAATTTCTGCAATTTTGCCCCCAAATAAGGTAAATTCCTGCAATTTTGCCCCAAAATAAAAGAAATTTCTGGAATTTTGCCCCAAAATAAGGGGAATTTCTTATTTTTGCCCCAAAATAAAGGGAATTTCTGCCTTTTGCCCCAAAATTAGGGGAATTTCTGCAATTTTGCTCTAAAATACGAGGAATTTCTGCCTTTTTGCCTGAAAATAATGGGAATGCATAACTTTTTGCCATATAGGGAAATTTCTTCATTTTTGCTCCAAAATAAAGGGAATTTCTGCCTTTTTGCCTCTAAATAAGTGGAATTTCTGTCTTTTTCCCCCAAAACAAAGAGAATTTCTGACTTTTTTGCCCCAAAATAAGGGGAATTTCTGACTTATTACCCTGAAGTAAGTGAAATTTCTGCAATTTTGCCCCAAAATAAGGGAAATTTCTGAAATTTTGCTCTAATGTAAAGGAAATTTCTGCAATTTTGCCCAAAAATAAGGGGAATTTCTGATAGTTTGCTCCCGAAAAAAGGAGATCTTCTGTCTTTTTGCCTTAAAATAGGGAGAATTTCTGCCTTTTTGCCCAAAAATTATGAGAATTTCTGCAATTTTGCTTCAAAATACGGGGAATTTCTGCTTTTTATCCCGAAAGTAAGGGGAATGCATACATTTTTTGCCATTAAAAATGGAAATTTCTTCATTTTTGCTCCAAAATAAGGGGAATTTCTGCCTTTTTGCTTCTCAATAAGTGGAATTTCTGTATTTTTTCCCCCAAAACAAAGGGAATTTCTGTCTTTTTTGCCCCAAAAAAGGGGAATTTCTGACTTATTACCCTAAAACAAGTGAAATTTCTGCAATTTTGCCCCAAAATAAGGATAATTTCTGACTTTTTGCCCTGAAATAAGGGGAATTCCAGCCTTTATTCCTCAAAATAAGGGAAATTTCGGCATTTTTGCCACAAAATATTAGGAATTTCTGACTTTTTGCCCCAGAATAAGGAAAATTTCTGCCTTTTTTCCCTGAAATAAGTGAAATTTCTGCAATTTTGCCCCAAAATAAGTGAAATTTCTGCAATTTTGCCCCAAAATAAGGAGAATTTCTGTCTTTTTGCCCCAACATATATTGAATTTCTGTCTTTTTGCCCCACAACTAGGGGAATTTCTGCAATTTTGCTCCAAAATACTGGGAATTTCTGCCTTTTTGCCCTGAAATATGAGAAAATTCTGCAATTTTACCCCTAACTAAAGTGAATTTCTGCTTTTTTGCCCCAAAATAATGAGAATTTCTGCCTTTTTGCCCCAAAATAAGAAAAATTTTTGCTTTTTTTCTCTGAAATAAGTGAAATTTCTGCAATTTTCCCTTAAAATAAGGGAAATTTTTGCAATTTTTTCCTATAATAAGGGAGATTTCTGCAATTTTGCCCCAAAATAAGGGGAATTTCTTCCTTTTTGCCCCAAAACAAAGGAATTTTCAGCCTTTTTACCTGAAAATAAGTGAAATTTCTGAAATTTTGTCCCAAATAAGGGAAATTTTCTGCAATTTTGCCCCAAAATAAGGTAAATTCCTGCAATTTTGCCCCAAAATAAAAGAAATTTCTGGAATTTTGCCCCAAAATAAGGGGAATTTCTGATTTTTGCCCAAAAATAAAGGGAATTTCTGCCTTTTGCCCCAAAATTGGAGGAATTTCTGCAATTTTGCTCTAAAATACGGGGAATTTCTGACTTTTTGCTTGAAAATAATGGGAATGCATAACTTTTTGCCATAAAAAGGGAAATGTCTTCATTTTTGCTCCAAAATAAAGGGAATTTCTGCCTTTTTACCTCTAAATAAGTGGAATTTCTGTCTTTTTCCCCCAAAAACAAAGAAAATTTCTGACTTTTTTGCCCCAAAGTAAGGGGAATTTCTGACTTATTACCCTGAAGTAAGTGAAATTTTTGCAATTTTGCCCCAAAATAAGGGAAATTTCTGCAATTTTGCCCCAATGTAAAGGAAATTTCTGCAAATTTGCCCAAAAATAAGGGGAATTTCTGATAGTTTGCTCCCGAAAAAAGCAGATCTTCTGTCTTTTTGCCCCAAAATAGGAAGAATTTCTGCCTTTTTGCCCAAAAATTATGAGAATTTCTGCAATTTTGCTTCAAAATACTGGGAATTTCTGCTTTTTATCCCGAAAGTAAGGGGAATGCATACCTTTTTGCCATAAAAAAATGGATATTTCTTCATTTTTGCTCCAAAATAAGGGGAATTTCTGCCTTTTTGCTTCTCAATAAGTGGAATTTCTGTATTTTTCCCCCAAAACAAAGGGAATTTCTGTCTTTTTTGTCCCAAAATAAGGGGAATTTCTGACTTATTACCCTAAAACAAGTGAAATTTCTGCAATTTTGCCTCAAAATAAGGAAAATTTCTGCCTTTTTTCCCTGAAATAAGTGAAATTTCTGCAATTTTCCCCCAAAATAAGTGAAATTTCTGAAATTTTGCCCCAAAATAAAGAAAATTTCTGGAATTTTGACCCAAAATAAGTGGAATTTCTAAGTTTTGCCCCAAAATAAGGAGAATTTCTGTCTTTTTGCCCCAACATATAGGGAATTTCTGTCTTTCTGCATCACAACAAGGGGAATTTCTGCAATTTTGATCCAAAATACTGGGAATTTATGCCTTTTTGCCCTGAAATATGTTGAAATTCTGCAATTTTACCCCTAAATAAGGTGAATTTCTGCTTTTTTGCCCCAAAATAATGAGAATTTCTGCCTTTTTGCCCCCAAATAAGAAAAATTTTTGCTTTTTTTCTCTGAAATAAGTGAAATTTCTGCAATTTTCCCTTAAAATAAGAGAAATTTTTGCAATTTTTTCCTATAATAAGGGAGATTTCTGCAATTTTGCCCCAAAATAAGGGGAATTTCTTACTTTTTGCCACAAAACAAAAGAAATTTCAGCCTTTTTACCTGAAAATAAGTGAAATTTCTGAAATTTTGCCCCAAATAAGGGAAATTTCTGCAATTTTGCCCAAAAATAAGGTAAATTCCTGCAATTTTGCCCCAAAATAAAGGGAATTTCTGCCTTTTGCCCCAAAATTAGGGAAATTTCTGCAATTTTGCTCTAAAATACGGGGAATTTCTCCCTTTTTGCCTATAAATAATGGGAATGCATAACTTTTTGCCATAAAAAGGGAAATTTCTTCATTTTTGCTCCAAAATAAAGGGAATTTCTGCCTTTTTGCCTCTAAATAAGTGGAATTTCTGTCTTTTTCCCCCAAAACAAAGAGAATTTCTGACTTTTTTGCCCCAAAATAAGGGGAATTTCTGACTTATTACCCTGAAGTAAGTTAAATTTCTGCAATTTTGCCCCAAAATAAGGGAAATTTCTGCAATTTTGCCCCAATGTAAAGGAAATTTCTGCAATTTTGCCCAAAAATAAGGGGAATTTCTGATAGTTTGCTCCCGAAAAAAGGAGATCTTCTGTCTTTTTGCCCCAAAATTGGGAGAATTTCTGCCTTTTTGCCCGAAAATTATGAGAATTTCTGCAATTTTGCTTCAAGATACGGGGAATTTCTGCTTTTTATCCCGAAAGTAAGGGGAATGCATACCTTTTTGCCATAAAAAGGTAAATTTCTTCATTTTAGCTCCAAAATAAGGAGAATTTCTGCCTTTTTCCTCTAAATAAGTGAAATTTCTGTCTTTTTCCTCCAAAACAAAGGAAATTTGTCTTTTTTGCCCCAAAATAAGGGGAATTTCTGAATTATTACCCTGAAATAAGTAAAATTTCTCCAATTTTGCCCCAAAATAAGGGAAATTTCTGCCTCTTTGCCCCCAAATAAGGGTAATTTCAGCCTTTTTACCTCAAAATAAGGGGAATTTCTGCATTTTTGCCACAAAATATTAGGAATTTCTGACTTTTTGCCCCAAAATAAGGAAAATTTCTGCCTTTTTTCTGTGAAATAAGTGAAATTTCTGCAATTTTGCCCCAAAATAACTTAAATTTCTGCAATTTTATCCCCAAAATAGGGAAAATTTCAGGAATTTTGCCCCAAAATAAGTGGAATTTCTAAGTTTTGCCCCAAAATAAGAAGATTTTCTGTCTTTTTGAGTCTAAATAATTGAAATTTCTGCAATTTTGCCCCAATGTAAAGAAAATTTCTGCCTTTTTGCCCCCAAATAAGGGGAATTGCCGCCTTTTTACCTCAATATAAGGGGAATTTCTGCATTTTTGCCAGAAAATATAAGGAATTTCTGCCTTTTTGCCCCAAAATAAAGAAAATTTCTGCCTTTTGTCCCTGAAATAAGTGAAATTTCTGCAATTTTGCCCCAAAATAAGTGAAATTTCTGCAATTTTGCCCCAAAATAATGGAAATTTCTGGAATTTTGCCCCAAAATAAGTGGAATTTCTGAGTTTTGCCCCAAAATAAGGAGAATTTCTGTCTTTTGCCCCAACATATAGGGAATTTCTGTCTTTCTGCACCACAACTAGGGGAATTTCTGCAATTATGCTCCAAAATACGGGGAATTTCTGCCTTTTTGCGCGAAAATAAAGGGAATGCAAAACTTTTTGCCATAAAAAAGGGAAATTTCTTCATTTTTGCTCCAAAATAAGGGAAATTTCTGCCTTTTTGCCTCTAAATAAGTGGAATTTCTGTCTTTTTCCCTCAAAACAAAGGGAATTTCTGTCTTTTTTGCCTCAAAATAAGGGGAATTTCTGACTTATTACACTGAAATAAGTAAAATTTCTGCAATATTGCCTCAAAATAAGGGAAATTTCTGCCTTTTTGCCCTGAAATATGTGAAATTTCTGCAATTTTACCCCAAATTAAGGTGAATTTCTGCCATTTTGCCACAAATTAATGGGAATTTCTGCCTTTTTGCCCCAAAATAAGAAAAAATTTTGCGTTTTTGCTCTGAAATAAGTGAAATTTCTGCAATTTTGCCCTAAAATAAGGAAAATTTCTGCAATTTTTCCCAATAATAAGGGGAATTTCTTCAATTTTGCCCCAAAATAAGGGGAATTTCTCCCTTTTTGCCCCAAAATAAAGGAAATTTCAGCCTTTTTACCTGAAAATAAATGAAGTTTCTGCAATTTTGCCCCAAATAAGTAAAATTTCTGCAATTTTGCCCCAAAATAAGATAAATTCCTGCAATTTTTCCCCAAATTAAAGGAAATATCTTGAATTTTGCTCCAAAATAAGGGGAATTTATGATTTTTGCCCCAAAATAAAGGGAATTTCTGCCTTTTGCCCCAATATTAGGGGAATTTCTGCAATTTTACCCCAAAATAATTCGAATTTCTGCCTTTTTGCCCCAAAATAATGGGAATTTCTGCCTTTTTGCCACAAAATAAGAAAAATTTTTGCTTTCTTTCTCTGAAATAAATGAAATTTCTGCAATTTTGCCCTAAAATAAGGAAAATTTCTGCAATTTTTCCCCATAATAATAGAAATTTCTGCAATTTTACACCAAAATAAGAGGAATTTTTCCCTTTTTTCCCCAAAATAAAGGAAATATCAGCCCTTTTTCCTGAAAATAAGTGAAATTTCTGCAATTTTGCCTCAAATAAGGGAAATTTCTGCAATTTTGCCCCAAAAATAAGGTAAATTCCTCCAATTTTGCCCCAAAATAAAGGAAATTTCTTGAATTTTGCACCAAAATAACGAGATTTTCTGATTTTTGCCCCAAAATTAGAGATTTCTGCAACTTTGCTCCAAAATACGAGGAATTTCTGCCTTTTTGCCCGAAAATAATGGGAATGCATACCTTTTTGCCATAAAAAATGAAATTTCTTCATTTTTGCTCCAAAATAAGGGAAATTTCTGCCTTTTTGCCTCTAAATAAGTGGAATTTCTGTCTTTTTTCCACAAAACAAAGGGAATTTCTCTCTTTTTGCCCCAAAATAAAGAGAATTTCTGACTCATTACCCTGAAATAAGTGAAATTTCTGCAATTTTGCCCCAAAATAAGGGAAATTTCTGCCTTTTTGCCCCCAAATAATGGGAATTCAGCCTTTTTACCTCAAAATAAGAGGAATTTCTGCATTTTTGCCACAAAATATTAGGAATTTCTGTTTTTTGCCCCAAAATAAGGAAAATTTCTGACTTTGTTCCCTGAAATAAGTGAAATTTCTGCAATTTTGCCCCAAATTAAGTGAAATTTCTGCAATTTTGCCCCAAAATAAAGGAAATTTCTGGAATTTTTTACCAAAAGAAGTGGAATTTCTGAATTTTGCCCCAAAATAAGAAGAATTTCTGTCTTTTTGCCTCTAAATAAGTGAAATTTCTGCAATTTTGCCCCAAAATATAGAAAATTTCTGCCTTTTTGCACCCAAATAAGGGGAATTGCAGCCTTTTTACCTCAAAATAAGGGGAATTTCTGCATTTTTGCCACAAAATATTAGGAATTTCTTCTTTTTTGCCCCTAAATAAAGAAAATTTCTGACTTTTTTCAATGAAATGAGTGAAATTTCTGCAATTTTGCCCCAAAATAAGTGAAATTTCTGCAATTTTGCCCCAAAATAATGGAAATTTCTGGAATTTTGCCCCAAAATAAGTGGAATTTCTGAGTTTTGCCCCAAAATAAGGAGAATTTCTGTCTTTTGCCCCAACATATAGAGAATTTCTGTCTTTCTGCACCACAACTAGGGGAATTTCTGCAATTATGCTCCAAAATACGGGGAATTTCTGCCTTTTTGCGCGAAAATAAAGGGAATGCAAAACTTTTTGCCATAAAAAAAGGGAAATTTCTTCATTTTTGCTCCAAAATAAGGGAAATTTCTGCCTTTTTGCCTCTAAATAAGTGGAATTTCTGTCTTTTTCCCTCAAAACAAAGGGAATTTCTGTCTTTTTTGCCTCAAAATAAGGGGAATTTCTGACTTATTACACTGAAATAAGTAAAATTTCTGCAATATTGCCTCAAAATAAGGGAAATTTCTGCCTTTTTGCCCTGAAATATGTGAAATTTCTGCAATTTTACCCCAAATTAAGGTGAATTTCTGCCTTTTTGCCACAAATTAATGGGAATTTCTGCCTTTTTGCCCCAAAATAAGAAAAAGTTTTGCGTTTTTGCTCTGAAATAAGTGAAATTTCTGCAATTTTGCCCTAAAATAAGGAAAATTTCTGCAATTTTTCCCAATAATAAGGGGAATTTCTTCAATTTTGCCCAAAAATAAGGGGAATTTCTCCCTTTTTGCCCCAAAATAAAGGAAATTTCAGCCTTTTTACCTGAAAATAAATGAAGTTTCTGCAATTTTGCCCCAAAATAGGGGAAATTTCAGGAATTTTGCCCCAAAATAAGTGGAATTTCTAAGTTTTGCCCCAAAATAAGAAGATTTTCTGTCTTTTTGAGTCTAAATAATTGAAATTTCTGCAATTTTGCCCCAATGTAAAGAAAATTTCTGCCTTTTTGCCCCCAAATAAGGGGAATTGCAGCCTTTTTATCTCAAAATAAGGGAAATTTCTGCATTTTTGCCACAAAATATTAGGAATTTCTTCTTTTTTGCCCCTAAATAAAGAAAATTTCTGACTTTTTTCAATGAAATGAGTGAAATTTCTGCAATTTTGCCCCAAAATAAGTGAAATTTCTGCAATTTTGCCCCAAAATAATGGAAATTTCTGGAATTTTGCCCCAAAATAAGTGGAATTTCTGAGTTTTGCCCCAAAATAAGGAGAATTTCTGTCTTTTGCCCCAACATATAGGGAATTTCTGTCTTTCTGCACCACAACTAGGGGAATTTCTGCAATTATGCTCCAAAATACGGGGAATTTCTGCCTTTTTGCGCGAAAATAAAGGGAATGCAAAACTTTTTGCCATAAAAAAAGGGAAATTTCTTCATTTTTGCTCCAAAATAAGGGAAATTTCTGCCTTTTTGCCTCTAAATAAGTGGAATTTCTGTCTTTTTCCCTCAAAACAAACGGAATTTCTGTCTTTTTTGCCTCAAAATAAGGGGAATTTCTGACTTATTACACTGAAATAAGTAAAATTTCTGCAATATTGCCTCAAAATAAGGGAAATTTCTGCCTTTTTGCCCTGAAATATGTGAAATTTCTGCAATTTTACCCCAAATTAAGGTGAATTTCTGCCTTTTTGCCACAAATTAATGGGAATTTCTGCCTTTTTGCCCCAAAATAAGAAAAAATTTTGCGTTTTTGCTCTGAAATAAGTGAAATTTCTGCAATTTTGCCCTAAAATAAGGAAAATTTCTGCAATTTTTCCCAATAATAAGGGGAATTTCTTCAATTTTGCCCCAAAATAAGGGGAATTTCTCCCTTTTTGCCCCAAAATAAAGGAAATTTCAGCCTTTTTACCTGAAAATAAATGAAGTTTCTGCAATTTTGCCCCAAATAAGTAAAATTTCTGCAATTTTGCCCCAAAATAAGATAAATTCCTGCAATTTTTCCCCAAATTAAAGGAAATATCTTGAATTTTGCTCCAAAATAAGGGGAATTTATGATTTTTGCCCCAAAATAAAGGGAATTTCTGCCTTTTGCCCCAATATTAGGGGAATTTCTGCAATTTTACCCCAAAATAATTCGAATTTCTGCCTTTTTGCCCCAAAATAATGGGAATTTCTGCCTTTTTGCCACAAAATAAGAAAAATTTTTGCTTTCTTTCTCTGAAATAAATGAAATTTCTGCAATTTTGCCCTAAAATAAGGAAAATTTCTGCAATTTTTCCCCATAATAATAGAAATTTCTGCAATTTTGCACCAAAATAAGAGGAATTTTTCACTTTTTGCCCCAAAATAAAGGAAATATCAGCCCTTTTTCCTGAAAATAAGTGAAATTTCTGCAATTTTGCCTCAAAAAGGGAAATTTCTGCAATTTTGCCCCAAAATAAGGTAAATTCCTCCAATTTTGCCCCAAAATAAAGGAAATTTCTTGAATTTTGCCCCAAAATAAAGATATTTTCTGATTTTTGCCCCAAAATTAGAGATTTCTGCAACTTTGCTCCAAAATACGAGGAATTTCTGCCTTTTTGCCCGAAAATAATGGGAATGCATACCTTTTTGCCATAAAAAATGAAATTTCTTCATTTTTGCTCCAAAATAAGGGAAATTTCTGCCTTTTTGCCTCTAAATAAGTGGAATTTCTGTCTTTTTTCCACAAAACAAAGGGAATTTCTCTCTTTTTGCCCCAAAATAAAGAGAATTTCTGACTCATTACCCTGAAATAAGTGAAATTTCTGCAATTTTGCCCCAAAATAAGGGAAATTTCTGCCTTTTTGCCCCCAAATAAGGGGAATTCAGCCTTTTTACCTCAAAATAAGAGGAATTTCTGCATTTTTGCCACAAAATATTAGGAATTTCTGTTTTTTGCCCCAAAATAAGGAAAATTTCTGACTTTGTTCCCTGAAATAAGTGAAATTTCTGCAATTTTGCCCCAAAATAAAGGAAATTTCTGGAATTTTTTACCAAAAGAAGTGGAATTTCTGAATTTTGCCCTAAAATAATAAGAATTTCTGTCTTTTTGCCTCTAAATAAGTGAAATTTCTGCAATTTTGCCCCAAAATATAGAAAATTTCTGCCTTTTTGCACCCAAATAAGGAGAATTGCAGCCTTTTTACCTCAAAATAAGGGGAATTTCTGCATTTTTGCCACAAAATATTAGGAATTTCTTCTTTTTTGCCCCAAAATAAAGAAAATTTCTGACTTTTTTCAATGAAATGAGTGAAATTTCTGCAATTTTGCCCCAAAATAAGTGAAATTTCTGCAATTTTGCCCCAAAATAATGGAAATTTCTGGAATTTTGCCCCAAAATAAGTGGAATTTCTGAGTTTTGCCCCAAAATAAGGAGAATTTCTGTCTTTTGCCCCAACATATAGGGAATTTCTGTCTTTCTGCACCACAACTAGGGGAATTTCTGCAATTATGCTCCAAAATACGGGAAATTTCTGCCTTTTTGCGCGAAAATAAAGGGAATGCAAAACTTTTTGCCATAAAAAAGGGAAATTTCTTCATTTTTGCTCCAAAATAAGGGAAATTTCTGCCTTTTTGCCTCTAAATAAGTGGAATTTCTGTCTTTTTCCCTCCAAACAAAGGGAATTTCTGTCTTTTTTGCCTCAAAATAAGGGGAAATTCTGACTTATTACACTGAAATAAGTAAAATTTCTGCAATATTGCCCCAAAATAAGGGAAATTTCTGCCTTTTTACCCTGAAATATGTGAAATTTCTGCAATTTTACCCCAAATTAAGGTGAATTTCTGCCTTTTTGCCACAAATTAATGGGAATTTCTGCCTTTTTGCCCCAAAATAAGAAAAAATTTTGCGTTTTTGCTCTGAAATAAGTGAAATTTCTGCAATTTAGCCCTAAAATAAGGAAAATTTCTGCAATTTTTCCCAATAATAAGGGGAATTTCTTCAATTTTGCCCCAAAATAAGGGGAATTTCTCCCTTTTTGCCCCAAAATAAAGGAAATTTCAGGCTTTTTACCTGAAAATAAATGAAGTTTCTGCAATTTTGCCCCAAATAAGTAAAATTTCTGCAATTTTGCCCCAAAATAAGGTAAATTCCTGCAATTTTCCCCCAAATTAAAGGAAATATCTTGAATTTTGCTCCAAAATAAGGGGAATTTATGATTTTTGCCCCAAAATAAAGGGAATTTCTGCCTTTTGCCCCAATATTAGGGGAATTTCTGCAATTTTACCCCAAAATAATTCGAATTTCTGCCTTTTTGCCCCAAAATAATGGGAATTTCTGCCTTTTTGCCACAAAATAAGAAAAATTTTTGCTTTCTTCCTCTGAAATAAATGAAATTTCTGCAATTTTGCCCTAAAATAAGGAAAATTTCTGCAATTTTTCCCTATAATAATAGAAATTTCTGCAATTTTGCCCCAAAATAAGAGGAATTTTTCCCTTTTTGCCCCAAAATAAAGGAAATATCAGCCCTTTTTCCTGAAAATAAGTGAAATTTCTGCAATTTTGCCTCAAATAAGGGAAATTTCTGCAATTTTGCCCAAAAACAAGGTAAATTCCTCCAATTTTGCCCCAAAATAAAGGAAATTTCTTGAATTTTGCCCCAAAATAAAGAGATTTTCTGATTTTTGCCCCAAAATTAGAGATTTCTGCAATTTTGCTCCAAAATACGAGGAATTTCTGCCTTTTTGCCCGAAAATAATGGGAATGCATACCTTTTTGCCATAAAAAATGAAATTTCTTCATTTTTGCTCCAAAATAAGGGAAATTTCTGCCTTTTTGCCTCTAAATAAGTGGAATTTCTGTCTTTTTTCGACAAAACAAAGGGAATTTCTCTCTTTTTGCCCCAAAATAAAGAGAATTTCTGACTCATTACCCGGAAATAAGTGAAATTTCTGCAATTTTGCCCCAAAATAAGGGAAATTTCTGCCTTTTTGCCCCCAAATAAGGGGAATTCAGCCTTTTTACCTCAAAATAAGAGGAATTTCTGCATTTTTGCCACGAAATATTAGGAATTTCTGTTTTTTTGCCCCAAAATAAGGAAAATTTCTGACTTTGTTCCCTGAAATAAGTGAAATTTCTGCAATTTTGCCACAAAATAAGTGAAATTTCTGCAATTTTGCCCCAAAATAAAGGAAATTTCTGGAATTTTTCTTCAAAAGAAGTGGAATTTCTGAGTTTTGCCCCAAAATAAGGAGAATTTCTGTCTTATTGCCCCAACATATAGGGAATTTCTGCCTTTTGCCCCACAATTAGGGGAATTTCTGCAATTTTGCTCCAAAATACGGGGAATTTCTGCCTTTTTTTCCAAAAATAAGGGAAATGCATACCTTTTTGCCATAAAAAAGGGAAATTTCTTCATTTTTGCTCCAAAATAAGGGGAATTTCTGCCTTTTTGCCTCTAAATAAGTGGAATTTCTATCTTTTTCCCCCAAAACAACCGGAATTTCTGTATTTTTTTGCCCCAAAATAAGAGGGAATTTCTGACTTATTACCCTGAAATAAGTGAAATTTCTGCAATTTTGCCCCAACATAAGGGAAATTTCTGCCTTTTTGCCCTGAAATATGTGAAATTTCTGCAATTTTACCTCAAAATAAGGTGAATTTCTGCCTTTTTGCCTTAAAATAATGGGAATTTCTGCCTTTTTGCCCCAAAATAAGAAATATTTTTGCTTTATTTCTCTGAAATAAGTGAAATTTCTGCAATTTTGCCCTAAAATAAGGGAAATTTCTGCAATTTTTTCCCATAACTAGGGAAATTTCTGCTATTTTGCCCCAAAATAAAGGGAATTTCTCTTTTTTTGCCCCAAAATAAAGGAAATTTCAGCCTTTTTACCTGAAAATAAGTGAATTTTATGCAATTTTGCTTCAAATAAAAAAATTACTGCAATTTTGCCCCTAAATAAGGTAAATTCCTGCACTTTTGCCCCAAATTAAAGGAAATTTCTTGAATTTTGCCCCAAAATAAGGGGAATTTCTGATTTTTGCCCCAAAATAAAGGGAATTTCTGCTTTTTGCCCCAAAATTAGGGGAATTTCTGCCATTTTTCTCCAAAATACGGGGAATTTCTGCCTTTTTGCCTGAAAATAATGGGAATGCACACCTTTTTGCCATGAAAAGGGAAATTTCTTCATTTTTGCTCCAAAATAAAGGGAATTTCTGCCTTTTTGCCTCTGAATAAGTGGAATTTCTGTCTTTTTCTCTTAAAACAAAGAGAATTTCTGTCTTTTTTGCCCCAAAATAAGGGGAATTTCTGACTTATTACCCTGAAGTAAGTGAAATTTTTGAAATTTTGCCACAATATAAGTGAAATTTCTGCAATTTTGCCCAAAAATAAGTGAAATTTCTGCAATTTTGCCCCAAAATGAGGGAAATTTCTGGAATTTTGCCCCAAAATAAGTGGAATTTCTGAGTTTTGCCCCAAAATAAGGAGAATTTCTGTCTTTTTGCCCCAACATATAGGGAATTTCTGTCTTTCTGCATCACAACTAGGAAAATTTCTGCAATTATGCTCAAAAATACGGGGAATTTCTGCCTATTTGCCCGAAAATAAAGGGAATGCATAACTTTTTGCCATTAAAAAAAGGAAATTTGTTCATTTTTGCTCCAAAATAAGGGAAATTTCTGCCTTTTTGCCTCTAAATAAGTGGAATTTCTGTCTTTTTCCCTCAAAACAAAGGGAATTTCTGGTTTTTTTGCTTCAAAATAAGGAGAATTTCTGAATTATTACACTGAAATAAGTAAAATTTCTGCAATTTTGCCCCAAAATAAGGGAAATTTCTGCCTTTTTGCCGTGAAATATGTGAAATTTCTGCAATTTTACCCCAAAATAATGTCAATTTCTGCCTTTTTGCCACAAATTAATGGGAATTTCTGCCTTTTTGCCCCAAAATAAGAAAAATTTTTGCATTTTTTCTCTGAAATAAGTGAAATTTCTGCAATTTTGCCCTAAAATAAGGAAAATTTCTGCAATTTTTTCCAATAATAAGGGGAATTTCTTCAATTTTGCCCCAAAATAAGGGGAATTTCTCCCTTTTTGCCCCGAAATAAAGGAAATTTCAGCCTTTTTACCTGAAAATAAATGAAGTTTCTGCAATTTTGCCCCAAATAAGAAAAATTTCTGCAATTTTGCCCCAAAATAATGTAAATTCCTGCAATTTTTCCCCAAATTAAAGGAAATTTTTTGAATTTTGCCCCAAAATATGGGGAATTTATGATTTTTGCCCCAAATTAAAGGAAATTTCTTGAATTTTGCCCCAAAATATGGGGAATTTATGATTTTTGCCCCAAAATAAAGGGAATTTCTGCCTTTTGCCCCAAAATAATGGGAATTTCTTCCTTTTTGCCCCAAAATAAGACAAATTTTTGCTTTTTTTCTCTGAAATAAGTGAAATTTCTGCAATTTTGCCCTAAAATAAGGAAAATTTCTGCAATTTTTCCCCATAATAATAGAAATTTCTGCAATTTTGCCCCAAAATAAGAGGAATTTCTCCCTTTTTGACCCAAAATAAAGGAAATATCAGCCCTTTTTCCTGAAAATAAGTGAAATTTCTGCAATTTTGCCCCAAATAAGGGAAATTTCTGCAATTTTGCCTAAAAATAAGGTAAATTCCTCCAATTTTGCCCCAAAATAAAGGAAATTTCTTGAATTTTGCCCCAAATAAAGAGATTTTCTGATTTGTGCCCCAAAATTAGGGGATTTTCTGCAATTTTGCTCCAAAATACGGGGAATTTCTGCCTTTTTGCCCGAAAATAATGGGAATGCATATCTTTTTGCCATAAAAAATGAAATGTCTTCATTTTTGCTCCAAAATAAGGGGAATTTCTGCCTTTTTGCCTCTAAATAAGTGGAATTTCTGTCTTTTTCCCACAAAACATAGGGAATTTCTCTCTTTTTTGCCCCAAAATAAGGGGAATTTCTGACTCATTACCCTGAAATAAGTGAAATTTTTGCAATTTTGCCCCAAAATAAGGGAAATTTCTACTATTTTGCCCCCAAATAAGGGGAATTCAGCCTTTTTACCTCAAAATAAGGGGAATTTCTGCATTTTTGCAACAAAATATTAGGAATTTCTGTTTTTTTTCCCCAAAAGTAAGGAAAATTTCTGATTTTTTTCTCTGAAATAAGTGAAATTTCTGAAATTTTGCCCCAAAATAAGTGAAATTTCTGCAATTTTGCCCCAAAATAAGGGAAATTTCTGGAACTTTGCCCCAAAAGAAGTGGAATTTCTGAGTTTTGCCCCAAAATAAGGAGAATTTCTGTCTTTTTGCCCCAACATATAGGAAATTTCTGCATTTTTGCCCCACAATTAGGGGAATTTCTGCAATTTTGCTCCAAAATACGAGGAATTTCTGCCTTTTTGCCCGAAAATAAGAAGAATGCATAGCTTTTTGCCTTAAAAAAAGGAAATTTCTTCATTTTTGCTTCAAAATAAGGGGAATTTCTGCTTTTTTGCCTCTAAATAAGTGGAATTTCTGTCTTTTTCCCCCAAAACAAAGGGATTTTCTGTCTTTTTTGCACCAAAATAATAAAAATTTCTCACTTATTACCCTGAAATAAGTGAAATTTCTGCAATTTTGCCCCAAAATAAGGGAAATTTCTGGAACTTTGCCCCAAAAGAAGTGGAATTTCTGAGTTTTGCCCCAAAATAAGGAGAATTTCTGTCTTTTTGCCCCAACATATAGGAAATTTCTGCATTTTTGCCCCACAATTAGGGGAATTTCTACAATTTTGCTCCAAAATACAGGGAATTTCTGCCTTTTTGCCTGAAAATAAGTGGAATGCATAACTTTTTGTTATAAAAAGGGAAATTTCTTCATTTTTGCTCCAAAATAAGAGGAATTTCTGCCTTTTTGCTTCTCCATAAGTGGAATTTCTGTCTTTTTCTCCAAAAACAAAGGGAATTTCTTTTTTTTTTCCATAAAATAAGGGGAATTTCTGATTTATTACCCTGAAATAAGTGAAATTTCTGCAATTTTGCCCCAAAATAAGGGAAATTTCTGCCTCTTTGCCCTCAAATAAGGGGAATTTCAGCCTTTTTACCTCAAAATAAGGGGAATTCCTGCCTTTTTGACCCAAAATAAGGAAAATTTCTACCTTTTTTCCCTGAAATAAGTAAAATTTCTGCAATTTTGCCCCAAAATAAGTGAAATTTCTGCAATTTTGCCCCAGAATAAGGGAAATTTCTGGAATTTTGCCCCAAAATAAGTGGAATTTCTGAGTTTTGCCCCAAAATAAGGAGAATTTCTGTCTTTTTGCCACAACATATAGGGAATTTCTGCATTTTTGCCCAACATTTAGGGGAATTTCTGCAATTTTGCTCCAAAATACAAGGAATTTCGGCCTTTTTGCCCGAAAATAAGAACAATGCATAACTTTTTGCCTTAAAAAAGGGAAATTTTTTCATTTTTGCTTCAAAATAAGGGGAATTTCTGCTTTTTGCCTCTAAATAGGTGGAATTTCTGTCTTTTTCCTCGAAAACAAAGGGATTTTCTGTCTTTTTTGCACCAAAATAAGAAAAATTTCTCAGTTATTACCCTCAAATAAGTGAAATTTCTGCAATTTTGCACAAAAATGAGGGAAATTTTTGCCTTTCTGCCCACAAATAAGATGAATTTCAGCCTTTTTACATCAAAATAAGGGGAATTTCTGCATTTTTGCCAAAAATATTAGGAATTTCTGCCTTTTTGCCACCAAAAAAAAGAAAATTTCTGCCTTTTTTCCCCGAAATAAGTGAAAGTTCTGCAATTTTGCGCCAAAATAAGTGAAATTTCTGCAATTTTGCCCCAAAATAAGGTAAATTCCTGCAATTTTGCCCCAAATTAAATGAAATTTCTTGAATTTGCCCCAAAATATGGGGAATTTATGATTTTTGCCCCAAAATAAAGGGAATTTTTGCCTTTTGCCCCAAAATTAGGGGAATTTCTGCAATTTTACCGCAAAATAAGTCGAATTCTGCCTTTTTGCCCCAAAATAATGGGAATTTCTTCCTTTTTGCCCCAAAATAAGAAAAATTTTTGCTTTTTTTTCTCTGAAATAAGTGAAATTTCTGCAATTTTGCCCTAAAATAAGGAAAATTTCTGCAATTTTTCCCCATAATAATAGAAATTTCTGCAATTTTGCCCCAAAATAAGAGGAATTTCTCCCTTTTTGACCCAAAATAAAGGAAATATCAGCCCTTTTTCCTGAAAATAAGTGAAATTTCTGCAATTTTGCCCCAAATAAGGGAATTTTCTGCAATTTTGCCTAAAAATAAGGTAAATTCCTCCAATTTTGCCCCAAAATAAAGGAAATTTCTTGAATTTTGCCCCAAATAAAAAGATTTTCTGATTTGTGCCCCAAAATTAGGGGATTTTCTGCAATTTTGCTCCAAAATACGGGGAATTTCTGCCTTTTTGCCCGAAAATAATGGGAATGCATATCTTTTTGCCATAAAAAATGAAATTTCTTCATTTTTGCTCCAAAATAAGGGGAATTTCTGCCTTTTTGCCTCTAAATAAGTGGAATTTCTGTCTTTTTCTCACAAAACATAGGGAATTTCTCTCTTTTTTGCCCCAAAATAAGGGGAATTTCTGACTCATTACCCTGAAATAAGTGAAATTTTTGCAATTTTGCCCCAAAATAAGGGAAATTTCTGCTATTTTGCCCCCAAATAAGGGGAATTCAGCCTTTATACCTCAAAATAAGGGGAATTTCTGCATTTTTGCAACAAAATATTAGGAATTTCTGTTTTTTTGCTTCAAAGTAAGGAAAATTTCTGACTTTTTTCTCTGAAATAAGTGAAATTTCTGCAATTTTGCCCCAAAATAAGTGAAATTTCTGCAATTTTGCCCCAAAATAAGGGAACTTTCTGGAATTTTGCCCCAAAAGAAGTGGAATTTCTGAGTTTTGCCCCAAAATAAGGAGAATTTCTGTCTTTTTGCCCCAACATATAGGAAATTTCTGCATTTTTGCCCCACAATTAGGGGAATTTCTGCAATTTTGCTCCAAAATACGAGGAATTTCTGCCTTTTTGCCCGAAAATAAGAAGAATGCATACCTTTTTGCCTTAAAATAGGGAAATTTCTTCATTTTTGCTTCAAAATAAGGGGAATTTCTGCTTTTTTGCCTCTAAATAAGTGAAATTTCTGTCTTTTTCCCCCAAAACAAAGGGATTTTCTGTCTCTTTTGCACCAAAGTAATAAAAAATTCTCACTTATTACCCTGAAATAAGTGAAATTTCTGCAATTTTGCCCAAAAATAAGGGAAATTTTTGCCTTTTTGTCCACAAATAAGAGGAATTTCACCCTTTTTACCTCAAAATAAGGGGAATTTCTGCATTTTTGCCACAAAATATTAGGAATTTCTGCCTTTTTGCCGCAAATTAAGGAAAATTTTTGCCTTTTTTCCCTGAAGTAAATGAAATTTCTGCAATTTTGCCCCAAAATAAGTGGAATTTCTGAATTTTGCCCCAAAATAAAGAGAATTTCTGTCTTTTTGTCCCAACATATAGGGAATTTCTGCCTTTTTGCACAACAATTAGGGTAATTTCTGCAATTTTGCTCCAAAATACAGGGAATTTCTGCCTTTTTGCCTGAAAATAAGGGGAATGCATAACTTTTTGTTATAAAAAGGGAAATTTCTTCATTTTTGCTCCAAAATAAGGGGAATTTCTGCCTTTTTGCTTCTCAATAAGTGGAATTTCTGTCTTTTTCCCCCAAAACAAAAGGAATTTCTGTTTTTTTGCCCTAAAATCAGGTTAATTTCTGACTTATTACCCTGAAATAAGTGAAATTTCTGCAATTTTGCCCCAAAATAAGGAAAATTTCTGCCTCTTTGCCCTCAAATAAGGGGAATTTCAGCCTTTTTACCTCAAAATAAGGGGAATTCCTGCCTTTTTGTCCCAAAATAAGAAAAATTTCTACCTTTTTTCCCTGAAATAAGTAAAATTTCTGCAATTTTGCCCCAAAATAAGTGAAATTTCTGCAATTATGCCCCAGAATAAGGGAAATTTCTGGAATTTTGCCCCAAAATAAGTGGAATTTCTGAGTTTTGCCCCAAAATAAGGAGAATTTCTGTCTTTTTGCCCCAACATATAGGGAATTTTTGCATTTTTGCCCAACAATTAGAAGAATTTCTGCAATTTTGCTCCAAAATACAAGGAATTTCTGCCTTTTTGCCTGAAAATAAGAAGAATGCATAACTTTTTGCCTTAAAAAAGGGAAATTTCTTCATTTTTGCTTCTAAATAAGGGGAATTTCTCCTTTTTTGCCTCTAAATAGGTGGAATTTCTGTCCTTTTCCCCCAAAACAAAGGGATTTTCTGTCTTTTTTGCACCAAAATAAAAAACAATTTCTCACTTATTACCCTCAAATAAGTGAAATTTTTGCAATTTTGCCCAAAAATAAGGGAAATTTCTGCTATTTTGCCCCCAAATAAGGGGAATTCAGCCTTTTTACCTCAAAATAAGGGGAATTTCTGCATTTTTGCAACAAAATATTAGGAATTTCTGTTTTTTTGCCCCAAAGTAAGGAAAATTTCTGACTTTTTTCTCTGAAATAAGTGAAATTTCTGCAATTTTGCCCCAAAATAAGGGAAATTTCTGCTATTTTGCCCCCAAATAAGGGGAATTCAGCCTTTATACCTCAAAATAAGGGGAATTTCTGCATTTTTGCAACAAAATATTAGGAATTTCTGTTTTTTTGCTTCAAAGTAAGGAAAATTTCTGACTTTTTTCTCTGAAATAAGTGAAATTTCTGCAATTTTGCCCCAAAATAAGTGAAATTTCTGCAATTTTGCCCCAAAATAAGGGAACTTTCTGGAATTTTGCCCCAAAAGAAGTGGAATTTCTGAGTTTTGCCCCAAAATAAGGAGAATTTCTGTCTTTTTGCCCCAACATATAGGAAATTTCTGCATTTTTGCCCCACAATTAGGGGAATTTCTGCAATTTTGCTCCAAAATACGAGGAATTTCTGCCTTTTTGCCCGAAAATAAGAAGAATGCATACCTTTTTGCCTTAAAATAGGGAAATTTCTTCATTTTTGCTTCAAAATAAGGGGAATTTCTGCTTTTTTGCCTCTAAATAAGTGAAATTTCTGTCTTTTTCCCCCAAAACAAAGGGATTTTCTGTCTCTTTTGCACCAAAGTAATAAAAAATTCTCACTTATTACCCTGAAATAAGTGAAATTTCTGCAATTTTGCCCAAAAATAAGGGAAATTTTTGCCTTTTTGTCCACAAATAAGAGGAATTTCACCCTTTTTACCTCAAAATAAGGGGAATTTCTGCATTTTTGCCACAAAATATTAGGAATTTCTGCCTTTTTGCCGCAAATTAAGGAAAATTTTTGCCTTTTTTCCCTGAAGTAAATGAAATTTCTGCAATTTTGCCCCAAAATAAGTGGAATTTCTGAATTTTGCTTCAAAATAAAGAGAATTTCTGTCTTTTTGTCCCAACATATAGGGAATTTCTGCCTTTTTGCACAACAATTAGGGTAATTTCTGCAATTTTGCTCCAAAATACAGGGAATTTCTGCCTTTTTGCCTGAAAATAAGGGGAATGCATAACTTTTTGTTATAAAAAGGGAAATTTCTTCATTTTTGCTCCAAAATAAGGGGAATTTCTGCCTTTTTGCTTCTCAATAAGTGGAATTTCTGTCTTTTTCCCCCAAAACAAAAGGAATTTCTGTTTTTTTGCCCTAAAATCAGGTTAATTTCTGACTTATTACCCTGAAATAAGTGAAATTTCTGCAATTTTGCCCCAAAATAAGGAAAATTTCTGCCTCTTTGCCCTCAAATAAGGGGAATTTCAGCCTTTTTACCTCAAAATAAGGGGAATTCCTGCCTTTTTGTCCCAAAATAAGAAAAATTTCTACCTTTTTTCCCTGAAATAAGTAAAATTTCTGCAATTTTGCCCCAAAATAAGTGAAATTTCTGCAATTATGCCCCAGAATAAGGGAAATTTCTGGAATTTTGCCCCAAAATAAGTGGAATTTCTGAGTTTTGCCCCAAAATAAGGAGAATTTCTGTCTTTTTGCCCCAACATATAGGGAATTTTTGCATTTTTGCCCAACAATTAGAAGAATTTCTGCAATTTTGCTCCAAAATACAAGGAATTTCTGCCTTTTTGCCTGAAAATAAGAAGAATGCATAACTTTTTGCCTTAAAAAAGGGAAATTTCTTCATTTTTGCTTCTAAATAAGGGGAATTTCTGCTTTTTTGCCTCTAAATAGGTGGAATTTCTGTCCTTTTCCCCCAAAACAAAGGGATTTTCTGTCTTTTTTGCACCAAAATAAAAAACAATTTCTCACTTATTACCCTCAAATAAGTGAAATTTTTGCAATTTTGCCCAAAAATAAGGGAAATTTCTGCTATTTTGCCCCCAAATAAGGGGAATTCAGCCTTTTTACCTCAAAATAAGGGGAATTTCTGCATTTTTGCAACAAAATATTAGGAATTTCTGTTTTTTTGCCCCAAAGTAAGGAAAATTTCTGACTTTTTTCTCTGAAATAAGTGAAATTTCTGCAATTTTGCCCCAAAATAAGTGAAATTTCTGCAATTTTGTCCCAAAATAAGGGAAATTTCTGGAACTTTGCCACAAAAGAAGTGGAATTTCTAAGTTTTGCCACAAAATAAGGAGAATTTCTGTCTTTTTGCCTCTAAATAAGTGAAATTTCTGCAATTCTTCCCGAAAATAAGGGAAATTTCTGCCTTTTTACCCCCAAATAAGGGGAATTTCAGCCTTTTTACCTCAAAATAAGGGGAATTTCTGCATTTTTGCCAAAAAATATTAGGAATTTCTGCCTTTTTGCCCCAAAATAAAGAAAATTTCTGCCTTTTTTCCCTGAAATAAGTGAAATTTCTGCAATTTTGCCCCAAAATAAGTGAAATTTCTGCAATTTTGCCCAAAAATAAGGGAAATTTTTGCAATTTTGCCCCAAAATAAGTGGAAGTTCTGAGTTTTGCCCCAAAATAAGGAGAATTTCTGTCTTTTTGCCCCAACATATAGGAAATTTCTGTCTTTCTGCACCACAACTAGGGGAATTTCTTCAATTATGCTCCAAAATACGGGGAATTTCTGCCTATTTGCCCGAAAATAAAGGGAATGCATAACTTTTTGCCATAAAAAAGGGAAATTTCTTCATTTTTGCTCCAAAATAAGGGAAATTTCTGCCTTTTTGCCCCTAAATAAGTGGAATTTCTGTCTTTTTCCCTCAAAACAAGGGAATATCTGTTTTTTTGCCTCAAAATAAGGGGAATTTCTGACTTATTACACTGAAATAAGTAAAATTTCTGCAATTTTGCCCCAAAATAAGGGAAATTTCTGCCTTTTTGCCCTGAAATATGTGAAATTTCTGCAATTTTACCCCAAAATAAGGTGAATTTCTGCCTTTTTGCCACAAATTAATGGGAATTTCTGAATTTTTGCCCCTAAATAAGAAAAATTTTTGCATTTTTTCTCTGAAATAAGTGAAATTTCTGCAATTTTGCCCTAAAATAAGAAAAATTTCTGCAATTTTTCCCAATAATAAGGGGAATTTCTTCAATTTTGCCCCAAAATAAGGGGAATTTCTCTCTTTTTGCCCCAAAATAAAGGAAATTTCAGCCTTTTTACCTGAAAATAAATGAAGTTTCTGCAATTTTGCCCCAAATAAGAAAATTTTCTGCAATTTTGCCCCAAAATAAGGTAAATTCCTGCAATTTTTCCCCAAATTAAAGAAATTTTTTGAATTTTGCCCCAAAATATGGGGAATTTATGATTTTTGCCCCAAATTAAAGGAAATTTCTTGAATTTTGCCCCAAAATATGGGGAATTTATGATTTTTTCCCCAAAATAAAGGGAATTTCTGCCTTTTGCCCCAAAATAATGGGAATTTCTTTCATTTTTGCCCCAAAATAAGAAAAATTTTTGCTTTTTTTCTCTGAAATAAGTGAAATTTCTGCAATTTTGCCCTAAAATAAGGAAAATTTCTGCAATTTTTCTTCATAATAATAGAAATTTCTGCAATTTTGCCTCAAAATAAGAGGAATTTCTCCCTTTTTGACCCAAAATAAAGGAAATATCAGCCCTTTTTCCTGAAAATAAGTGAAATTTCTGCAATTTTGCCCCAAATAAGGGAAATTTCTGCAATTTTGCCTAAAAATAAGGTAAATTCCTCCAATTTTGCCCCAAAATAAAGGAAATTTCTTGAATTTTGCCCCAAATAGAGAGATTTTCTAATTTGTGCCCCAAAATTAGGGGATTTTCTGCAATTTTGCTCCAAAATACGGGGAATTTCTGCCTTTTTGCCCGAAAATAATGGGAATGCATATCTTTTTGCCATAAAAAATGAAATTTCTTCATTTTTGCTCCAAAATAAGGGGAATTTCTGCCTTTTTGCCTCTAAATAAGTGGAATTTCTGTCTTTTTCCCACAAAACATAGGGAATTTCTCTCTTTTTTGCCCCAAAATAAGGGGAATTTCTGACTCATTACCCTGAAATAAGTGAAATTTTTGCAATTTTGCCCCAAAATAAGGGAAATTTCTGCTATTTTGCCCCCAAATAGGGGAATTCAGCATTTTTACCTCAAAATATGGGGAATTTCTGCATTTTTGCAACAAAATATTAGGAATTTCTGTTTTTTTGCCCTAAAGTAAGGAAAATTTCTGACTTTTTTCTCTGAAATAAGTGAAATTTCTGCAATTTTGCCCCAAAATAAGTGAAATTTCTGCAATTTTGTCTCAAAATAAGGGAAATTTCTGGAACTTTGCCCCAAAAGAAGTGGAATTTCTGAGTTTTGCCCCAAAATAAGGAGAATTTCTGTCTTTTTGCCTCTAAATAAGTGAAATTTCTGCAATTCTTCCCGAAAATAAGGGAAATTTCTGCCTTTTTGCCCCCAAATAAGGGGAATTTCAGCCTTTTTACCTCAAAATAAGGGGAATTTCTGCATTTTTGCCAAAAAATATTAGGAATTTCTGCCTTTTTGCCCCAAAATAAAGAAAATTTCTGTTTTTTTCCCTGAAATAAGTGAAATTTCTGCAATTTTGCCCCAAAATAAGTGAAATTTCTGCAATTTTGCCCAAAAATAAGGGAAATTTTTGCAATTTTGCCCCAAAATAAGTGGAAGTTCTGAGTTTTGCCCCAAAATAAGGAGAATTTCTGTCTTTTTGCCCCAACATATAGGAAATTTCTGTCTTTCTGCACCACAACTAGGGGAATTTCTGCAATTATTCTCCAAAATACGGGGAATTTCTGCCTATTTGCCCGAAAATAAAGGGAATGCATAACTTTTTGCCATAAAAAAGGGAAATTTCTTCATTTTTGCTCCAAAATAAGGGAAATTTCTGCCTTTTTGCCCCTAAATAAGTGGAATTTCTGTCTTTTTCCCTCAAAACAAGGGAATTTCTGTTTTTTTGCCTCAAAATAAGGGGAATTTCTGACTTATTACACTGAAATAAGTAAAATTTCTGCAATTTTGCCCCAAAATAAGGGAAATTTCTGCCTTTTTGCCCTGAAATATGTGAAATTTCTGCAATTTTACCCCAAAATAAGGTGAATTTCTGCATTTTTGCCACAAATTAATGGGAATTTCTGCCTTTTTGCCCCAAAATAAGAAAAATTTTTGCGTTTTTTCTCTGAAATAAGTGAAATTTCTGCAATTTTGCCCTAAAATAAGGAAAATTTCTGCAATTTTTCCCAATAATAAAGGAAATTTCTTCAATTTTGCCCCAAAATAAGGGGAATTTCTCTCTTTTTGCCCCAAAATAAAGGAAATTTCAGCCTTTTTACCTGAAAATAAATGAAGTTTCTGCAATTTTGCCCCAAATAAGAAAAATTTCTGCAATTTTGCCGCAAAATAAGGTAAATTCCTGCAATTTTTCCCCAAATTAAAGGAATTTTTTTGAATTTTGCCCCAAAATATAGGGAATTTATGATTTTTGCCCCAAATTAAAGGAAATTTCTTGAATTTTGCCCCAAAATATGGGGAATTTATGATTTTTGCCCCAAAATAAAGGGAATTTCTGCCTTTTGCCCCAAAATAATGGGAATTTCTTCCTTTTTGCCCCTAAATAAGAAAAATTTTTGCTTTTTTTCTCTGAAATAAGTGAAATTTCTGCAATTTTGCCCTAAAATAAGAAAAATTTCTGCAATTTTTCCCAATAATAAGGGGAATTTCTTCAATTTTGCCCCAAAATAAGGGGAATTTCTCTCTTTTTGCCCCAAAATAAAGGAAATTTCAGCCTTTTTACCTGAAAATAAATGAAGTTTCTGCAATTTTGCCCCAAATAAGAAAATTTTCTGCAATTTTGCCCCAAAATAAGGTAAATTCCTGCAATTTTTCCCCAAATTAAAGAAATTTTTTGAATTTTGCCCCAAAATATGGGGAATTTATGATTTTTGCCCCAAATTAAAGGAAATTTCTTGAATTTTGCCCCAAAATATGGGGAATTTATGATTTTTTCCCAAAAATAAAGGGAATTTCTGCCTTTTGCCCCAAAATAATGGGAATTTCTTTCATTTTTGCCCCAAAATAAGAAAAATTTTTGCTTTTTTTCTCTGAAATAAGTGAAATTTCTGCAATTTTGCCCTAAAATAAGGAAAATTTCTGCAATTTTTCTTCATAATAATAGAAATTTCTGCAATTTTGCCTCAAAATAAGAGGAATTTCTCCCTTTTTGACCCAAAATAAAGGAAATATCAGCCCTTTTTCCTGAAAATAAGTGAAATTTCTGCAATTTTGCCCCAAATAAGGGAAATTTCTGCAATTTTGCCTAAAAATAAGGTAAATTCCTCCAATTTTGCCCCAAAATAAAGGAAATTTCTTGAATTTTGCCCCAAATAGAGAGATTTTCTAATTTGTGCCCCAAAATTAGGGGATTTTCTGCAATTTTGCTCCAAAATACGGGGAATTTCTGCCTTTTTGCCCGAAAATAATGGGAATGCATATCTTTTTGCCATAAAAAATGAAATTTCTTCATTTTTGCTCCAAAATAAGGGGAATTTCTGCCTTTTTGCCTCTAAATAAGTGGAATTTCTGTCTTTTTCCCACAAAACATAGGGAATTTCTCTCTTTTTTGCCCCAAAATAAGGGGAATTTCTGACTCATTACCCTGAAATAAGTGAAATTTTTGCAATTTTGCCCCAAAATAAGGGAAATTTCTGCTATTTTGCCCCCAAATAGGGGAATTCAGCATTTTTACCTCAAAATATGGGGAATTTCTGCATTTTTGCAACAAAATATTAGGAATTTCTGTTTTTTTGCCCTAAAGTAAGGAAAATTTCTGACTTTTTTCTCTGAAATAAGTGAAATTTCTGCAATTTTGCCCCAAAATAAGTGAAATTTCTGCAATTTTGTCTCAAAATAAGGGAAATTTCTGGAACTTTGCCCCAAAAGAAGTGGAATTTCTGAGTTTTGCCCCAAAATAAGGAGAATTTCTGTCTTTTTGCCTCTAAATAAGTGAAATTTCTGCAATTCTTCCCGAAAATAAGGGAAATTTCTGCCTTTTTGCCCCCAAATAAGGGGAATTTCAGCCTTTTTACCTCAAAATAAGGGGAATTTCTGCATTTTTGCCAAAAAATATTAGGAATTTCTGCCTTTTTGCCCCAAAATAAAGAAAATTTCTGTTTTTTTCCCTGAAATAAGTGAAATTTCTGCAATTTTGCCCCAAAATAAGTGAAATTTCTGCAATTTTGCCCAAAAATAAGAGAAATTTTTGCAATTTTGCCCCAAAATAAGTGGAAGTTCTGAGTTTTGCCCCAAAATAAGGAGAATTTCTGTCTTTTTGCCCCAACATATAGGAAATTTCTGTCTTTCTGCACCACAACTAGGGGAATTTCTGCAATTATTCTCCAAAATACGGGGAATTTCTGCCTATTTGCCCGAAAATAAAGGGAATGCATAACTTTTTGCCATAAAAAAGGGAAATTTCTTCATTTTTGCTCCAAAATAAGGGAAATTTCTGCCTTTTTGCCCCTAAATAAGTGGAATTTCTGTCTTTTTCCCTCAAAACAAGGGAATTTCTGTTTTTTTGCCTCAAAATAAGGGGAATTTCTGACTTATTACACTGAAATAAGTAAAATTTCTGCAATTTTGCCCCAAAATAAGGGAAATTTCTGCCTTTTTGCCCTGAAATATGTGAAATTTCTGCAATTTTACCCCAAAATAAGGTGAATTTCTGCATTTTTGCCACAAATTAATGGGAATTTCTGCCTTTTTGCCCCAAAATAAGAAAAATTTTTGCGTTTTTTCTCTGAAATAAGTGAAATTTCTGCAATTTTGCCCTAAAATAAGGAAAATTTCTGCAATTTTTCCCAATAATAAAGGAAATTTCTTCAATTTTGCCCCAAAATAAGGGGAATTTCTCTCTTTTTGCCCCAAAATAAAGGAAATTTCAGCCTTTTTACCTGAAAATAAATGAAGTTTCTGCAATTTTGCCCCAAATAAGAAAAATTTCTGCAATTTTGCCGCAAAATAAGGTAAATTCCTGCAATTTTTCCCCAAATTAAAGGAATTTTTTTGAATTTTGCCCCAAAATATAGGGAATTTATGATTTTTGCCCCAAATTAAAGGAAATTTCTTGAATTTTGCCCCAAAATATGGGGAATTTATGATTTTTGCCCCAAAATAAAGGGAATTTCTGCCTTTTGCCCCAAAATAATGGGAATTTCTTCCTTTTTTCCCCAAAATAAGAAAAATTTTTGCTTTTTTTCTCTGAAATAAGTGAAATTTCTGCAATTTTGCCCTAAAATAAGGAAAATTTCTGCAATTTTTCCCCATAATAATGGAAATTTCTGCAATTTTGCCCCAAAATAAGAGGAATTTCTCCCTTTTTGACCCAAAATAAAGGAAATATCAGCCCTTTTCCTGAAAATAAGTGAAATTTCTGCAATTTTGCCCCAAATAAGGGAAATTTCTGCAATTTTGCCTAAAAATAAGGTAAATTCCTCCAATTTTGCCCCAAAATAAAGGAAATTTCTTGAATTTTGCGCCAAATAAAGAGATTTTCTGATTTGTGCCCCAAAATTAGGGGATTTTCTGCAATTTTGCTCCAAAATACGGGGAATTTCTGCCTTTTTGCCCGAAAATAATGGGAATGCATATCTTTTTGCCATAAAAAATGAAATTTCTTCATTTTTGCTCCAAAATAAGGGGAATTTCTGCCTTTTTGCCTCTAAATAAGTGGAATTTCTGTCTTTTTCCCACAAAACATAGGGAATTTCTCTCTTTTTTGCCCCAAAATAAGGGGAATTTCTGCTATTTTGCCCCCAAATAAGGGGAATTCAGCCTTTTTACCTCAAAATAAGGGGAATTTCTGCATTTTTGCAACAAAATATTAGGAATTTCTGTTTTTTTGCCCCAAAGTAAGGAAAATTTCTGACTTTTTTCTCTGAAATAAGTGAAATTTCTGCAATTTTGCCCCAAAATAAGTGAAATTTCTGCAATTTTGCCCCAAAATAAGGGAAATTTCTGGAACTTTGCCCCAAAAGAATTGGAATTTCTGAGTTTTGCCCCAAAATAAGGAGAATTTCTGCCTTTTTGCCCCAACATATAGGAAATTTCTGCATTTTTGCCCCACAATTAGGGGAATTTCTGCAATTTTGCTCCAAAATACGAGGAATTTCTGCCTTTTTGCCCGAAAATAAGAAGAATGCATACCTTTTTGCCTTAAAAAATGGAAATTTCTTCATTTTTGCTTCAAAATAAGGGGAATTTCTGCTTTTTTGCCTCTAAATAAGTGGAATTTCTGTCTTTTTCCCCCAAAACAAAGGGATTTTCTGTCTTTTTTGCACCAAAATAATAAACATTTCTCACTTATTACCCTGAAATAAGTGAAATTTCTGCAATTTTGCCCAAAAATAAGGGAAATTTTTGCCTTTTTGTCCACAAATAAGAGGAATTTCACCCTTTTTACCTCAAAATAAGGGGAATTTCTGCATTTTTGCCACAAAATATTAGGAATTTCTGCCTTTTTGCACCAAATTAAGGAAAATTTCTGCCTTTTTTCCCTGAAGTAAGTGAAATTTCTGCAATTTTGCCCCAAAATAAGTGGAATTTCTGAATTTTGCCCCAAAATAAAGAGAATTTCTGTCTTTTTGCCCCAACATATAGGGAATTTCTGCCTTTTTGTACAACAAATAGGGTAATTTCTGCAATTTTGCTCCAAAATACAGGGAATTTCTGCCTTTTTGCCTGAAAATAAGAGGAATGCATAACTTTTTGTTATAAAAAGGGAAATTTCTTCATTTTTGCTCCAAAATAAGGGGAATTTCTACCTTTTTGCTTCTCAATAAGTGGAATTTCTATCTTTTTCCCCCAAAACAAAGGGAATTTCTGTTTTTCTGCCCTAAAATAAGGGGAATTTCTGACTTATTACACTGAAATAAGTAAAATTTCTGCAATTTTGCCCCAAAATAAGGGAAATTTCTGCCTTTTTGCCCTGAAATATGTGAAATTTCTGCAATTTTACCCCAAAATAAGGTGAATTTCTGCCTTTTTGCCACAAATTAATGGAAATTTCTGCCTTTTTGCCCCAAAATAAGAAAAATTTTTGCGTTTTTTCTCTGAAATAAGTGAAATTTCTGCAATTTTGCCCTAAAATAAGGAAAATTTCTGCAATTTTTCCCAATAATAAGGGGAATTTCTTCAATTTTGCCCCAAAATAAGGGGAATTTCTCTCTTTTTTCCCCAAAATAAAGGAAATTTCAGCCTTTTTACCTGAAAATAAATGAAGTTTCTGCAATTTTGCCCCAAATAAGAAAAATTTCTGCAATTTTGCCCCAAAATAAGGTAAATTCCTGCAATTTTTCCCCAAATTAAAGGAAATTTTTTGAATTTTGCCCCAAAATATGAGGAATTTATGATTTTTGCCCCAAATTAAAGGAAATTTCTTGAATTTTGCCCCAAAATATGGGGAATTTATGATTTTTGCCCCAAAATAAAGGGAATTTCTGCCTTTTGCCCCAAAATAATGGGAATTTCTTCCTTATTTCCCCAAAATAAGAAAAATTTTTGCTTTTTTTCTCTGAAATAAGTGAAATTTCTGCAATTTTGCCCTAAAATAAGGAAAATTTCTGCAATTTTTCCCCATAATAATGGAAATTTCTGCAATTTTGCCCCAAAATAAGAGGAATTTCTCCCTTTTTGACCCAAAATAAAGGAAATATCAGCCCTTTTCCTGAAAATAAGTGAAATTTCTGCAATTTTGCCCCAAATAAGGGAAATTTCTGCAATTTTGCCTAAAAATAAGGTAAATTCCTCCAATTTTGCCCCAAAATAAAGGAAATTTCTTGAATTTTGCCCCAAATAAAGAGATTTTCTGATTTGTGCCCCAAAATTAGGGGATTTTCTGCAATTTTGCTCCAAAATACGGGGAATTTCTGCCTTTTTGCCCGAAAATAATGGGAATGCATATCTTTTTGCCATAAAAAATGAAATTTCTTCATTTTTGCTCCAAAATAAGGGGAATTTCTGCCTTTTTGCCTCTAAATAAGTGGAATTTCTGTCTTTTTCCCACAAAACATAGGGAATTTCTCTCTTTTTTGCCCCAAAATAAGGGGAATTTCTGCTATTTTGCCCCCAAATAAGGGGAATTCAGCCTTTTTACCTCAAAATAAAGGGAATTTCTGCATTTTTTGCAACAAAATATTAGGAATTTCTGTTTTTTTGCCCCGAAGTAAGGAAAATTTCTGACTTTTTTCTATGAAATAAGTAAAATTTCTGCAATTTTGTCCCAAAATAAGTGAAATTTCTGCAATTTTGCCCCAAAATAAGGGAAATTTCTGGAACTTTGCCCCAAAAGAAGTGGAATTTCTGAGTTTTGCCCCAAAATAAGGAGAATTTCTGTCTTTTTGCCCCAACATATAGGAAATTTCTGCATTTTTGCCCCACAATTAGGGGAATTTCTGCAATTTTGCTCCAAAATACGAGGAATTTCTGCCTTTTTGCCCGAAAATAAGAAGAATGCATACCTTTTTGCCTTAAAAAAGGGAAATTTCTTCATTTTTGCTTCAAAATAAGGGGAATTTCTGCTTTTTTGCCTCTAAATAAGTGGAATTTCTGTCTTTTTCCCCCAAAACAAAGGGATTTTCTGTCTTTTTTGCACCAAAATAATAAAAATTTCTCACTTATTACCCTGAAATAAGTGAAATTTCTGCAATTTTGCCCAAAAATAAGGGAAATTTTTGCCTTTTTGTCCACAAATAAGAGGAATTTCACCCTTTTTACCTCAAAATAAGGGGAATTTCTGCATTTTTGCCACAAAATATTAGGAATTTCTGCCTTTTTGCCCCAAATTAAGGAAAATTTCTGCCTTTTTTCCCTGAAGTAAGTGAAATTTCTGCAATTTTGCCCCAAAATAAGTGGAATTTCTGAATTTTTCCCCAAAATAAAGAGAATTTCTGTCTTTTTGCCCCAACATATAGGGTATTTCTGCCTTTTTGCCCAACAATTAGGGTAATTTCTGCAATTTTGCTCCAAAATACAGGGAATTTCTGCCTTTTTGCCTGAAAATAAGGGGAATGCATAACTTTTTGTTATAAAAAGGGAAATTTCTTCATTTTTGCTCCAAAATAAGGGGAATTTCTACCTTTTTGCTTCTCAATAAGTGGAATTTCTATCTTTTTCCCCCAAAACAAAGGGAATTTCTGTTTTTCTGCCCTAAAATAAGGGGAATTTCTGAATTATTACCCTGAAATAAGTGAAATTTCTGCAATTTTGCCCCAAAATAAGGGAAATTTCTGCCTCTTTGCCCTCAAATAAGGGGAATTTCAGCCTTTCTACCTCAAAATAAGGGGAATTCCTGCATTTTTGACCCAAAATAAGGAAAATTTCTACCTTCTTTCCCTGAAATAAGTAAAATTTCTGCAATTTTGCCCCAAAATAAGTGAAATTTCTGCAATTTTGACCCAGAATAAGGGAAATTTCTGGAATTTTGCCCCAAAATAAGTGGAATTTCTGAGTTTTGCCCCAAAATAAGGAGAATTTCTGTCTTTTTGCCCCAACATATAGGGAATTTCTTCATTTTTGCCCAACAATTAGGGGAATTTCTGCAATTTTGCTCCAAAATACAAGGAATTTCTGCCTTTTTGCCCAAAAATAAGAAGAATGCATAACTTTTTGCCTTAAAAAAGGGAAATTTCTTCATTTTTGCTTCAAAATAAGGGGAATTTCTGCTTTTTTGCCTCTAAATAGGTGGAATTTCTGTCTTTTTCCCCCAAAACAAAGGGATTTTCTGTCTTCTTTGCACCAAAATAAGAAAAATTTCTCACTTATTACCCTCAAATAAGTGAAATTTCTGCAATTTTGCACAAAAATAAGGGAAATTTTTGCCTTTCTGCCCACAAATAAGGGGAATTTCAGCCTTTTTATCTCAAAATAAGGGGAATTTCTGCATTTTTACCAAAAATATTAGGAATTTCTGCCTTTTTGCCACCAAAAAAAGAAAATTTCTGCCTTTTTTCCCCGAAATAAGTGAAATTTCTGCAATTTTGCGCCAACATAAGTGAAATTTCTGCAATTTTGCGCCAAAATAAGTGAAATTTCTGCAATTTTGCCCCAAAATAAGGGAAATTTCTGGAATTTTGCCCCAAAATAAGTGGAATTTCTGAGTTTTGCCCCAAAATAAGGAGAATTTCTGTCTTTTTGCCCCAACATATAGGGAATTTCTGTCTTTCTGCACCACAACTAGGGGATTTTCTGCAATTATGCTCCAAAATACGGGGAATTTCTGCCTATTTGCCCGAAAATAAAGGGAATGCATAACTTTTTGCCATAAAAAAGGGAAATTTCTTCATTTTTGCTCCAAAATAAGGGAAATTTCTGCCTTTTTGCCTCTAAATAAGTGGAATTTCTGTCTTTTTCCCTCAAAACAAAGGGAATTTCTGTTTTTTTGCCTCAAAATAAGGGGAATTTCTGACTTATTACACTGAAATAAGTAAAATTTCTGAAATTTTGCCCCAAAATAAGGGAAATTTCTGCCTTTTTGCCCTGAAATATGTGAAATTTCTGCAATTTTACCCCAAAATAAGGTGAATTTCTGCCTTTTTGCCACAAATTAATAGGAATTTCTGCCTTTTTGCCCCAAAATAAGAAAAATTTTTGCGTTTTTTCTCTGAAATAAGTGAAATTTCTGCAATTTTGCCCTAAAATAAGGAAAATTTCTGCAATTTTTCCCAATAATAAGGGGAATTTCTTCAATTTTGCCCCAAAATAAGGGGAATTTCTCCCTTTTGCCCCAAAATAAAGGAAATTTCAGCCTTTTTACCTGAAAATAAATGAAGTTTCTGCAATTTTGCCCCAAATAAGAAAAATTTCTGCAATTTTGCCCCAAAATAAGGTAAATTCCTGCAATTATGCCCCAAAATAAGGTAAATTCCTGCAATTTTGCCCCAAATTAAATGAAATTTCTTGAATTTGCCCCAAAATATGGGGAATTTATGATTTTTGCCCCAAAATAAGGGGAATTTCTGCCTTTTGCCCCAAAATTAGGGGAATTTCTGCAATTTTACCGCAAAATAAGTCGAATTCTGCCTTTTTGCCCCAAAATAATGGGAATTTCTTTTTTTTTGCCACAAAATAAGAAAAATTTTTGCTTTTTTTCTCTGAAATAAGTGAAATTTCTGCAATTTTGCCCTAAAATAAGGAAAATTTCTGCAATTTTTCCCCATAATAATAGAAATTTCTGCAATTTTGCTCCAAAATACGGGGAATTTCTGCCTTTTTGCCCGAAAATAATGGGAATGCATATCTTTTTGCCATAAAAAATGAAATTTCTTCATTTTTGCTCCAAAATAAGGGGAATTTCTGCCTTTTTGCCTCTAAATAAGTGGAATTTCTGTCTTTTTCCCACAAAACATAGGGAATTTCTCTCTTTTTTGCCCCAAAATAAGGGGAATTTCTGACTCATTACCCTGAAATAAGTGAAATTTTTGCAATTTTGCCCCAAAATAAGGGAAATTTCTGCTATTTTGCCCCCAAATAAGGGGAATTCAGCATTTTTACCTCAAAATATGGGGAATTTCTGCATTTCTGCAACAAAATATTAGGAATTTCTGTTTTTTTGCCCCAAAGTAAGGAAAATTTCTGACTTTTTTCTCTGAAATAAGTGAAATTTCTGCAATTTTGCCCCAAAATAAGTGAAATTTCTGCAATTTTGTCCCAAAATAAGGGAAATTTCTGGAACTTTGCCCCAAAAGAAGTGGAATTTCTAAGTTTTGCCACAAAATAAGGAGAATTTCTGTCTTTTTGCCTCTAAATAAGTGAAATTTCTGCAATTCTTCCCGAAAATAAGGGAAATTTCTGCCTTTTTGCCCCCAAATAAGGGAAATTTCAGCCTTTTTACCTCAAAATAAGGGGAATTTCTGCATTTTTGCCAAAAAATATTAGCAATTTCTGCCTTTTTGCCCCAAAATAAAGAAAATTTCTGCCTTTTTTCCCTGAAATAAGTGAAATTTCTGCAATTTTGCCCCAAAATAAGTGAAATTTCTGCAATTTTGCCCAAAAATAAGGGAAATTTTTGCAATTTTGCCCCAAAATAAGTGGAAGTTCTGAGTTTTGCCCCAAAATAAGGAGAATTTCTGTCTTTTTGCCCCAACATATAGGAAATTTCTGTCTTTCTGCACCACAACTAGGGGAATTTCTGCAATTATGCTCCAAAATACGGGGAATTTCTGCCTATTTGCCCGAAATAAAGGGAATGCATAACTTTTTGCCATAAATAAGGGAAATTTCTTCATTTTTGCTCCAAAATAAGGGAAATTTCTGCCTTTTTGCCCCTAAATAAGTGGAATTTCTGTCTTTTTCCCTCAAAACAAGGGAATTTCTGTTTTTTTGCCTCAAAATAAGGGGAATTTCTGACTTATTACACTGAAATAAGTAAAATTTCTGCAATTTTGCCCCAAAATAAGGGAAATTTCTGCCTTTTTGCCCTGAAATATGTGAAATTTCTGCAATTTTACCCCAAAATAAGGTGAATTTCTGCCTTTTTGCCACAAATTAATGGGAATTTCTGCCTTTTTGCCCCAAAATAAGAAAAATTTTTGCGTTTTTTCTCTGAAATAAGTGAAATTTCTGCAATTTTGCCCTAAAATAAGGAAAATTTCTGCAATTTTTCCCAATAATAAAGGGAATTTCTTCAATTTTGCCCCAAAATAAGGGGAATTTCTCTCTTTTTGCCCCAAAATAAAGGAAATTTCAGCCTTTTTACCTGAAAATAAATGAAGTTTCTGCAATTTTGCCCCAAATAAGAAAAATTTCTGCAATTTTGCCCCAAAATAAGGTAAATTCCTGCAATTTTTCCCCAAATTAAAGGAAATTTTTTGAATTTTGCCCCAAAATATGGGGAATTTATGATTTTTGCCCCAAATTAAAGGAAATTTCTTGAATTTTTCCACAAAATATGGGGAATTTATGATTTTTGACCCCAAAATAAAGGGAATTTCTGCCTTTTGCCCCAAAATAATGGGAATTTCTTCCTTTTTTCCCCAAAATAAGAAAAATTTTTGCTTTTTTTCTCTGAAATAAGTGAAATTTCTGCAATTTTGCCCTAAAATAAGGAAAATTTCTGCAATTTTTCCCCATAATAATGGAAATTTCTGCAATTTTGCCCCAAAATAAGAGGAATTTCTCCCTTTTTGACCCAAAATAAAGGAAATATCAGCCCTTTTCCTGAAAATAAGTGAAATTTCTGCAATTTTGCCCCAAATAAGGGAAATTTCTGCAATTTTGCCTAAAAATAAGGTAAATTCCTTTAATTTTGCCCCAAAATAAAGGAAATATCTTGAATTTTGCCCCAAATAAAGAGATTTTCTGATTTGTGCCCCAAAATTAGGGGATTTTCTGCAATTTTGCTCCAAAATACGGGGAATTTCTGCCTTTTTGCCCGAAAATAATGGGAATGCATATCTTTTTGCCATAAAAAATGAAATTTCTTCATTTTTGCTCCAAAATAAGGGGAATTTCTGCCTTTTTGCCTCTAAATAAGTGGAATTTCTTTCTTTTTCCCACAAAACATAGGGAATTTCTCTCTTTTTTGCCCCAAAATAAGGGGAATTTCTGCTATTTTGCCCCCAAATAAGGGGAATTCAGCCTTTTTACCTCAAAATAAGGGGAATTTCTGCATTTTTGCAACAAAATATTAGGAATTTCTGTTTTTTTGCCCCAAAGTTAGGAAAATTTCTGACTTTTTTCTCTGAAATAAGTGAAATTTCTGCAATTTTGCCCCAAAATAAGTGAAATTTCTGCAATTTTGCCCCAAAATAAGGGAAATTTCTGGAACTTTGCCCCAAAATAAGTGGAATTTCTGAGTTTTGCCCCAAAATAAGGAGAATTTCTGTCTTTTTGCCCCAACATATAGGAAATTTTTGCATTTTTGCCCCACAATTAGGGGAATTTCTGCAATTTTGCTCCAAAATACGAGGAATTTCTGCCTTTTTGCCCGAAAATAAGAAGAATGCATACCTTTTTGCCTTAAAAAAGGGAAATTTCTTCATTTTTGCTTCAAAATAAGGGGAATTTCTGCTTTTTTGCCTCTAAATAAGTGGAATTTCTGTCTTTTTCCCCCAAAACAAAGGGATTTTCTGTCTTTTTTGCACCAAAATAATAAAAATTTCTCACTTATTACCCTGAAAAAAGTGAAATTTCTGCAATTTTGCCCAAAAATAAGGGAAATTTTTGCCTTTTTGTCCACAAATAAGAGAAATTTCACCCTTTTTACCTCAAAATAAGGGGAATTTCTGCATTTTTGCCACAAAATATTAGGAATTTCTGCCTTTTTACCCCAAATTAAGGAAAATTTCTGCCTTTTTTCCCTGAAGTAAGTGAAATTTCTGCAATTTTGCCCCAAAATAAGTGGAATTTCTGAATTTTTCCCCAAAATAAAGAGAATTTCTGTCTTTTAGCCCCAAGATATAGGGAATTTCTGCCTTTTTGTACAACAATTAGGGTAATTTCTGCAATTTTGCTCCAAAATACAGGGAATTTCTGCCTTTTTGCCTGAAAATAAGAGGAATGCATAACTTTTTGTTATAAAAAGGGAAATTTCTTCATTTTTGCTCCAAAATAAGGGGAATTTCTACCTTTTTGCTTCTCAATAAGTGGAATTTCTATCTTTTTCCCCCAAAACAAAGGGAATTTCTGTTTTTCTGCCCTAAAATAAGAGGAATTTCTGACTTATTACACTGAAATAAGTAAAATTTCTGCAATTTTGCCCCAACATAAGGGAAATTTCTGCCTTTTTGCCCTGAAATATGTGAAATTTCTGCAATTTTACCCCAAAATAAGCTGAATTTCTGCCTTTTTGCCACAAATTAATGGGAATTTCTGCCTTTTTGCCCCAAAATAAGAAAAATTTTTGCGTTTTTTCTCTGAAATAAGTGAAATTTCTGCAATTTTGCCCTAAAATAAGGAAAATTTCTGCAATTTTTCCCAATAATAAGGGGAATTTCTTCAATTTTGCCCCAAAATAAGGGGAATTTCTCTCTTTTTGCCCCAAAATAAAGGAAATTTCAGCCTTTTTACCTGAAAATAAATGAAGTTTCTGCAATTTTGCCCCAAATAAGAAAAATTTCTGCAATTTTGCCCCAAAATAAGGTAAATTCCTGCAATTTTTCCCCAAATTAAAGGAAATTTTTTGAATTTTGCTCCAAAATATGGGGAATTTATGATTTTTGCCCCAAATTAAAGGAAATTTCTTGAATTTTGCCCCAAAATATAGGGAATTTATGATTTTTGCCCCAAAATAAAGGGAATTTCTGCCTTTTGCCCCAAAATAATGGGAATTTCTTCCTTTTTTCCCCAAAATAAGAAAAATTTTTGCTTTTTTTCTCTGAAATAAGTGAAATTTCTGCCATTTTCCCCTAAAATAAGGAAAATTTCTGCAATTTTTCCCCATAATAATGGAAATTTCTGCAATTTTGCCCCAAAATAAGAGGAATTTCTCCCTTTTTGACCCAAAATAAAGGAAATATCAGCCCTTTTCCTGAAAATAAGTGAAATTTCTGCAATTTTGCCCCAAATAAGGGAAATTTCTGCAATTTTGCCTAAAAATAAGGTAAATTCCTTTAATTTTGCCCCAAAATAAAGGAAATTTCTTGAATTTTGCCCCAAATAAAGAGATTTTCTGATTTGTGCCCCAAAATTAGGGGATTTTCTGCAATTTTGCTCCAAAATACGGGGAATTTCTGCCTTTTTGCCCAAAAATAATGGGAATGCATATCTTTTTGCCATAAAAAATGAAATTTCTTCATTTTTGCTCCAAAATAAGGGGAATTTCTGCCTTTTTGCCTCTAAATAAGTGGAATTTCTGTCTTTTTCCCACAAAACATAGGGAATTTCTCTCTTTTTTGCCCCAAAATAAGGGGAATTTCTGACTCATTACCCTGAAATAAGTGAAATTTTTGCAATTTTGCCCCAAAATAAGGGAAATTTCTGCTATTTTGCCCCCAAATAAGGGGAATTCAGCCTTTTTACCTCAAAATAAGGGGAATTTCTGCATTTTTGCAACAAAATATTAGGAATTTCTGGTTTTTTTGCCCCAAAGTAAGGAAAATTTCTGACTTTTTTCTCTGAAATAAGTGAAATTTCTGCAATTTTGCCCCAAAATAAGTGAAATTTCTGCAATTTTGCCCCAAAATAAGGGAAATTTCTGGAACTTTGCCCCAAAAGAAGTGGAATTTCTGAGTTTTGCCCCAAAATAAGGAGAATTTCTGTCTTTTTGCCCCAACATATAGGAAATTTCTGCATTTTTGCCCCACAATTAGGGGAATTTCTGCAATTTTGCTCCAAAATACTAGGAATTTCTGCCTTTTTGCCCGAAAATAAGAAGAATGCATACCTTTTTGCCTTAAAAAAGGGAAATTTCTTCATTTTTGCTTCAAAATAAGGGGAATTTCTGCTTTTTTGCCTCTAAATAAGTGAAATTTCTGTCTTTTTCCCCCAAAACAAAGGGATTTTCTGTCTCTTTTGCACCAAAATAATAAAAATTTCTCACTTATTACCCTGAAATAAGTGAAATTTCTGCAATTTTGCCCAAAAATAAGGGAAATTTTTGCCTTTTTGTCCACAAATAAGAGGAATTTCACCCTTTTTACCTCAAAATAAATGGAATTTCTGCATTTTTGCCCCAAATTAAGGAAAATTTCTGCCTTTTTTCCCTGAAGTAAGTGAAATTTCTGCAATTTTGCCCCAAAATAAGTGGAATTTCTGAATTTTGCCCCAAAATAAAGAGAATTTCTGTCTTTTTGCCCCAACACATAGGGAATTTCTGCCTTTTTGTACAACAATTATGGTAATTTCTGCAATTTTGCTCCAAAATACAGGGAATTTCTGCCTTTTTGCCTGAAAATAAGGGGAATGCATAACTTTTTGTTATAAAAAGGGAAATTTCTTCATTTTTGCTCCAAAATAAGGGGAATTTCTGCCTTTTTGCTTCTCAATAAGTGGAATTTCTGTATTTTTCCCCCAAAACAAAGGGAATTTCTGTTTTTTTGCCCTAAAATAAGGTGAATTTCTGACTTATTACCCTGAAATAAGTGAAATTTCTGCAATTTTGCCCCAAAATAAGGAAAATTTCTGCCTCTTTGCCCTCAAATAAGGGGAATTTCAGCCTTTTTACCTCAAAATAAGGGGAATTCCTGCCTTTTTGTCCCAAAATAAGGAAAATTTCCAACTTTTTTTCCCTGAAATAAGTAAAATTTCTGCAATTTTGCCCCAAAATAAGTGAAATTTCTGCAATTTTGCCCCAGAATAAGGGAAATTTCTGGAATTTTGCCCCAAAATAAGTGGAATTTCTGAGTTTTGCCCCAAAATAAGGAGAATTTCTGTCTTTTTGCCCCAACATATAGGGAATTTCTGCATTTTTGCCCAACAATTAGGGGAATTTCTGCAATTTTGCTCCAAAATACAAGGAATTTCTGCATTTTTGCCTGAAAATAAGAAGAATGCATAACTTTTTGCCTTAAAAAAGGGAAATTTCTTCATTTTTGCTTCAAAATAAGGGGAATTTCTGCTTTTTTGCCTCTAAATAGGTGGAATTTCTGTCTTTTTCCCCCAAAACATAGGGATTTTCTTTCTTTTTTGCACCAAAATAAGAAAAATTTCTCACTTATTACCCTCAAATAAGTGAAATTTCTGCAATTTTGCACAAAAATTAGGGAAATTTTTGCTTTTCTGCCCACAAATAAGGGGAATTTCAGCCTTTTTACCTCAAAATAAGGGGAATTTCTGCATTTTTGCCAAAAATATTAGGAATTCCTGCCTTTTTGCCCCCCAAAAAAGAAAATTTCTGCATTTTTTCCCCGAAATAAGTGAAATTTCTGCAATTTTGCGCCAAAATAAGTGAAATTTCTGCCATTTTGCCCCAAAATAAGAGAAATTTCTGGAATTTTGCCCAAAATAAGTGGAATTTCTGAGTTTTGCCCCAAAATAAGGAGAATTTCTGTCTTTTTGCCCCAACATATAGGGAATTTCTGTCTTTCTGCCCCACAACTAAGGGAATTTGTGCAATTTTGCTCCAAAATACGGGGAATTTCTGTCTTTTTGCCCGAAAATAAGGGGAATGCATAACTTTTTGCCATAAAAAAGGGAAATTTCTTCATTTTTGCTCCAAAATAAGGGAAAATTCTGCCTTTTTGCCTCTAAATAAGTGGAATTTCTGTCTTTTTCCCTCAAAACAAAGGGAATTTCTGTCTTTTTTGCCTCAAAATAAGGGGAATTTCTGCCTTTTTCACTGAAATATGTGAAGTTTCTGCAATTTTACCACCAAATAAGGTGAATTTCTGCTTTTTTGCCCCTAAATAATAGGAATTTCTGCATTTTTGCCCGAAAATAATAAAAATTTTTGCTTTTTTTCTCTGAAATAAGTGAAATTTCTGCAATTTTGCCCTAAAATAAGGGAAATTTTTGCAATTTTATCCCATAATAAGGGAGATTTCTGCAATTTTGCCCCAAAATAATGGGAATTTCTTCCTTTTTGACACAAAACAAAGGAAATTTCAGCCTTTTTACCTGAAAATAAGTGAAATGTATGAAATTTTGCCCCAAATAAAGATAATTTCTGCAATTTTGCCCCAAAATAATGTAAATCCTGCAATTTTGCCCCAAAATAAAGGAAATTTCTGGAATTTTGCCCCAAAATAAGGGGAATTTCTGATATTTGCCCCAAAATAAAGGGAATATCTGCCTTTTGCCCCAAAATTAGGGGAATTTCTGCAATTTTGCTCCAAAATACGGGGAATTTCTGCCTTTTTGCCTGAAAATAATGGGAATGCATACCTTTTTGCCATAAAAAGGTAAATTTCTTCATTTTTGCTCCAAAATAAAGGGAATTTTTGCCTCTTTGCCTCTGAATACGAGGAATTTCTGTCTTTTTCCCCCAAAACAAAGAGAATTTCTGTCTTTTTTGCCCCAAAATAAGGGGAATTTCTGACTTATTACCCTGAAGTAAGTAAAATTTCTGCAATTTTGCCACAATATAAGGGAAATTTCTGCAATTTTGCCCCAATATAAAAGAAAATTTCTGCAATTTTGCCCAAAAATAAGGGGAATTTCTGACAGTTTGCTCCCAAAAAACGGAGATCTTCTGTCTTTTTGCCCCAAAATAGGGAGAATTTCTGCCTTTTTGCTCGAAAATTATGAGAATTTCTGCAATTTTGCTTCAAAATACGGGGAATTTCTGCTTTTTATCCCGAAAGTAAGGGGAATGCATACCTTTTTGCCATAAAAAGGTAAATTTCTTCATTTTTGCTCCAAAATAAGGGGAATTTCTGCATTTTTGCCTCTAAATAAGTGAAATTTCTGTCTTTTTCCCCCAAAACAAAGGGAATTTCTGTCTTTTTTGCCCCAAAATAAGGGGAATTTCTGAATTATTACCCTGAAATAAGTGAAATTTCTCCAATTTTGCCCCAAAAATAAGGGAAATTTGTGCCTCTTTACCCCCAAATAAGGAGAATTTCAGGCTTTTTACCTCAAAATAAGGGGAATTTCTGCATTTTTGCCACAAAATATTAGGAATTTCTGACTTTTTGCCCCAAAATAAGGAAAATTTGTGCTTTTTTCTCTGAAATAAGTGAAATTTCTGCAATTTTGCCCCAAAATAAGTGAAATTTCTGCAATTTTGCCCCAAAATAAGGGAAATTTCTGGAATTTTGCCCCAAAATAAGTGGAATTTCTAAGTTTTGCCACAAAATAAGGAGAATTTCTATCTTTTTGCCTCTAAATGAGTGAAATTTCTTCAATTCTGCCTGAAAATAAGGGAAATTTCTGCCTTTTTGCCCCCAAATAAGGGGAATTTCAGCTTTTTTACCTCAAAATAAGGGAAATTTCTGCATTTTTGCCACAAAATATTAGGAATATCTGCCTTTTTTGCCCAAAAATAAAGAAAATTTCTGCCTTTTTTCCCTGAAATAAGTGAAATTTCTGCAATTTTGCCCCAAAATAAGTGAAATTTCTGCAATTTTACCCCAAAATAAGGTGAATTTCTGCCTTTTTGCCACAAATTAATGGGAATTTCTGCCTTTTTGCCCCAAAATAAGAAAAATTTTTGCGTTTATTCAGTGAAATAAGTGAAATTTCTGCAATTTTGCCCAAAAATAAAGAAAATTTCTGCAATTTTTCCCAATAATAAGGGGAATTTCTTCAATTTTGCCCCAAAATAAGGGGAATTTCTCCCTTTTTGCTCCAAAATAAAGGAAATTTCAGCTTTTTACCTGAAAATAAATGAAGTTTCTGCAATTTTGCCCCAAATAAGAAAAATTTCTGCAATTTTGCCCCAAAATAAGTTAAATTCCTGCAATTTTGCCCCAAATTAAAGGAAATTTCTTGAATTTTGCCCCAAAATATAGGGAATTTATGATTTTTGCCCCAAAATAAAGGGAATTTCTGCCTTTTGGCCCAAGATTAGGGGAATTTCTGCAATTTTACCGCAAAATAAGTCGAATTCTGCCCTTTTGCCCCAAAATAATGGGAATTTCTTCCTTTTTACCCCAAAATAAGTAAAATTTTTGCTTTTTTTCTCTGAAATAAGTGAAATTTCTGCAATTTTGCCCTAAATAAGGAAAATTTCTGCAATTTTTCCCCATAATAATAGAAATATCTGCAATTTTGCCCCAAAATAAGAGGAATTTCTCCATTTTGACCCAAAATAAAGGAAATATCAGCCCTTTTTCCTGAAAATAAGTGAAATTTCTGCAATTTTGCCCCAAATAAGGGAAATTTCTGCAATTTTGCCTAAAAATAAGGTAAATTCCTTCAATTTTGCCCCAAAATAAAGGAAATTTCTTAAATTTTGCCCCAAATAAAGAGATTTTCTGATTTGTGCCCCAAAATTAGGGGATTTTCTGCAATTTTGCTCCAAAATACGGGGAATTTCTGCCTTTTTGCCCGAAAATAATGGGAATGCATATCTTTTTGCCATAAAAAATGAAATTTCTTCATTTTTGCTCCAAAATAAGGGGAATTTCTGCCTTTTTGCCTCTAAATAAGTGGAATTTCTGTCTTTTTCCCACAAAACAAAGGGAATTTCTCTCTTTTTTGCCCCAAAATAAAAGGAATTTCTGACTCATTACCCTGAAAAAGTGAAATTTCTGCAATTTTGCCCCAAAATAAGGGAAATTTCTGCCTTTTTGCCCTGAAATATGTGAAATTTCTGCAATTTTACCGCAAAATAACGTGAATTTCTGCCTTTTTGCCCTAAAATAATGAGATTTTCTACCTTTTTGCCCCAAAATAAGAAACATTTTTGCTTTATTTCTCTGAAATAAGTGAAATTTCTGCAATTGTGTCCTAAAATTAGGGAAATTTCTGCAATTTTTTCCCACAACAATGGAAATTTCTTCAATTTTGCCTTAAAATAAGGGGAATTTCTCTTTTTTTGCCCCAAAATAAAGAAAATTTCAGCCTTTTTACCTGAAAATAAGTGAATTTTATGCAATTTTGCCCCAAATTAAGCAAATTTCTGCAATTTTGCCCCAAAATAAGGTAAATTCCTGCAATTTTACCCCAAAATAAAGGAAATTTCTTGAATTTTGCCCCAAAATAAGGGGAATGTCTGAATTTTGTCCCAAAATAAAGGGAATTTCTGCCTTTTGCCCCAAAATTAGGGGAATTTCTGCAATTTTGCTCCAAAATACGGGGAATTTCTGCCTTTTTGCCAGAAAATAATGGGAATGCATAACTTTTTGCCATAAAAAGGAAAATTTCTTCATTTTTGCTCCAAAATAAGGGGAATTTCTGATTTTTGCCTCTAACTAAGTGGAATTTCTGTCTTTTTCCCCCAAAACAAAGAGAATATTTGTTTTTTTTTTGCCCCAAAATAAGGGGAATTTCTGACTTATTACCCTGAAATAAGTGAAATTTCTGCAATTTTGCCCCAAAATAAGGGAAATTTCTGCAATTTTGCCCCAATGTAAAGGAAATTTCTGCAATTTTGCCCCAAAGTAAGGGGAATTTCTGCCTTTTTGCCTCTAAATAAGTGGAATTTCTGTCTTTTTCCCCCAAAACAAAAGGAATTTTTTCTTTTTTGTCCCAAAATAAAAGGAATTTCTGACTTATTACCATGAAATAATTGAAATATCTGCAATTTTGCCCCAAAATAAGGGAAATTTCTGCCTTTTTGCCCTGAAATATGTGAAATTTCTGCAATTTTACCCCAAAATAAGACGAATTTCTGCCTTTTTGCAACAAAATAATGGGAATTTCTGCCTATTTACTCCAAAATAAGAAAAATTTTTGGGTTTTTTTCTCTGAAATAAGTGAAATATCTGCAATTTTGCCCTAAAATAAGAGAAATTTCTGCAATTTTTTCAATAACAAGGGAAATTTCTTCAATTGTGCCCCAAAATAAAGGGAATTTCTTTATTTTTGCCCCAAAATAAAAGAAATTTCAGCCTTTTTACCTGAAAATAATTGAAGTTTCTGCAATTTTGCCCCAAATAAGAAAAATTTCTGCAATTTTGCCCCAATATAAGGTAAATTCCTGCAATTTTGCCCCAAATTAAAGGAAATTTCTTGAATTTTGCCCCGAAATAAGGGGAATTTATGATTTTTGCCCCAAAATAAAGGGAATTTCTGCCTTTTTCCCCTAAATTAGGGGAATTTCTGCAATTTTTCCCCAAAATAAGTCAAATTTCTGCCTTTTTGCCCCAAAATAATGGGAATTTCTGCCTTTTTGCCCCAAAATAAGAAAAATTTTTGCTTTTTTTCTCTGAAATAAGTGAAATTTCTGCAATTTTGTTCTAAAATAAAGAAAATTTCTGCAATTTTTCCCCATAATAAGAGAAATTTTTGCAATTTTGCCCCAAAATAAGAGAAATTTCTCCCTTTTTGCCCCAAAATAAAGGATATATCAGCCCTTATTCCTGAAAATAAGTGAAATTTCTGCAATTTTGCCCCAAATAAGGGAAATTTCTGCAATTTTGCCCAAAAATAAAGTAAATTCCTCCAATTATGCACCAAAATAAAGGGAATTTCTTGAATTTTGCCCCAAAATTAAGAGAGTTTCTGATTTTTGCCCCAAAATTAGGGGATTTTCTGAAATTTTGCTCCAAAATACGTTGAATTTCTGACTTTTTGCTCCAAAATACAGGAAATTTCTGCGTTTTTGCCCGAAAATAATGGGAATGCATACCTTTTTGCCATAAAAAATGAAATTTCTTCATTTTTGCTCCAAAATAAGGGGAATTTCTGCCTTTTTGCCTCTAAATAAGTGGAATTTCTGTCTTTTTCCCACAAAACAAAGGGAATATCTCTCTTTTTTGCTCCAAAATAAGAGGAATTTCTGACTCATTACCCTGAAATAAGTGAAATTTCTGCAATTTTGCCCCAAAATAAGGGAAATTTCTGCCTTTTTGCCCCCAAATAAGGGGAATTCAGCCTTTTTACCTCAAAATAAGAGGAATTTCTGCATTTTTGCCACAAAATATTAGGAATTTCTGTTATTTTGCCCCAAAATAAGGAATATTTCTGACTTTTTTCCCTGAAATAAGTGAAATTTCTGCAATTTTGCCCCAAAATAAGTGAAATTTCTACAATTTTGCCCCAAAATAATGGAAATTTCTGGAATTTTGTCCCAAAAGAAGTGGAATTTCTTAGTTTTGCCCCAAAATAAGGAGAATTTCTGTCTTTTTGCCCCAACATATAGGGAATTTCTGCCTTTTGCCCCAGAATTAGGAGAATTTCTGCAATTTTGCTCCAAAATACGGGGAATTTCTGCCTTTTTTCCCAAAAATTAGGGAAATGCATATCTTTTTGCCATAAAAATGGGAAATTTCTTCATATTTGCTCCAAAATAAGGGGAATTTCTGCCTTTTTGACTCTAAATAAGTGGAATTTCTGTCTTTTTTCCCCAAAACAACGGGAATTTCTGTATTTTTAGCCCCAAAATAAGGGGGAATTTCTGACTTATTACCCTGAAATAAGTGAAATTTCTGCAATTTTGCCCCCCAAAAAGGGAAATTTCTGCCTTTTTGCCCTGAAATATGTGAAATTTCTGCAATTTTACCGCAAAATAAGGTGAATTTCTGCCTTTTTGGCCTAAAATAATGAGATTTTCTACCTTTTTGCCCCAAAATAAGAAACATTTTTGCTTTATTTCTCAGAAATAAGTGAAATTTCTGCAATTTTGTCCTAAAATAAGGGAAATTTCTGCAATTTTTTCCTATAACAAGGGAAATTTCTGCAATTTTGCCCCAAAATAAGGGGAATTTCTCTTTTTTTGCCCCAAAATAAAGAAAATTTCAGCCTTTTTACCTGAAAATAAGTGAATTTAATGCAATTTTGCCCCAAATTAAGCAAATTTCTGCAATTTTGCCCCAAAATAAGGTAAATTCCTCCAATTTTACCCCAAAATAAAAGAAATTTCTTGAATTTTGCCCCAAAATAAGGGGAATGTCTGAATTTTGTCCCAAAATAAAGGGAATTTCTGCCTTTTGCCCCAAAATTAGGGCAATTTCTGCAATTTTGCTCCAAAATACGGGGAATTTCTGCCTTTTTGCCAGAAAATAATGGGAATGCATACCTTTTTGCCATAAAAAGGAAAATTTCTTCATTTTTGCTCCAAAATAAGGGGAATTTCTGCATTTTTGCCTCTAAATAAGTGGAATTTCTATCTTATTCCCCCCAAACAACAAGAATTTCTGTATTTTTTGCCCCAAAATAAGCGGGAATTTCTGACTTATTACCCCAAAATAAGTGAAATTTCTGCAATTTTGCCCTAAAATAAGGGTAATTTCTGCAATTTTTCCATAATAAGGGAAATTTCTGCAATTTTGACCGAAAATAAGGGGAATTTCTCTTTTTTTGCCCCAAAATGAAGGAAATTTTAGCTTTTTTACTTGAAAATAAGTGAATTTTATGCAATTTTGCCCCAAATAAAGGAAATTTCTACAATTTTGCCCCAAAATAAGGTAAATTCCTGCAATTTTGCCCCAAAATAAAGGAAATTTTTTGAATTTTGCCCCAAAATAAAGGGAATTTCTGATTTTTGCCCCAAAATAAAGGGAATTTCTGCCTTTTGCCCCAAAATTAGGGCAATTTCTGCAATTTTGCTCCAAAATACGGGAAATTTCTGCCTTTTTGCACGAAAATAATGGGAATGCATACCTTTTTGCCATAAAAAGGAAAATTTCTTCGTTTTTGCTCCAAAATAAGGGGAATTTCTGCCTTTTTGCCTCTAAATAAGTGTAATTTCTATCTTATTCCCCCAAAACAACGGGAATTTCTGTATTTTTTGTCCCAAAATAAGCGGGAATTTCTGACTTATTACCCTGAAATAAGTGAAATTTCTGCAATTTTGCCCTAAAATAAGGGAAATTTCTGCAATTTTTCCATAACAAGGGAAATTTCTGCAATTTTTCCCAAAAATAAGGGGAATTTCTCTTTTTTTGCCCCCAAATTAAGGAAATTTCAGCCTTTTTACCTGAAAATAAGTGAATTTCATGCAATTATGCCCCAAATAAAGGAAATTTCTGAATTTTGCACCAAAATAAAGTAAATTCCTGCAATTTTGCCCCAAAATAAAGAAAATTTTTTGAATTTTGCCCCAAAATAAGGGGAATTTCTGATTTTTGCCCCAAAATAAAGGGAATTTCTGCCTTTTGCCCCAAAATTAGGGGAATTTCTGCAATTTTGCTCCAAAATACGGGGAATGTCTGCCTTTTTGTACGAAAATAATGGGAATGCATACCTTTTTTGCCATAAAAAGGAAAATTTCTTCATTTTTGCTCCAAAATAAGGGGAATTTCTGCATTTTTGCCTCTAACTAAGTGGAATTTCTCTCTTTTTCCCCCAAAACAAAGAGAATTTCTGTCTTTTTTGCCCCAAAATAAGGGGAATTTCTGACTTATTACCCTGAAATAAGCGAAATTTCTGCAATTTTGCCCCAAAATAAGGGAAATTTCTGCAATTTTGCCACAATGTAAAGGAAATTTCTGCAATTTTGCCCCAAAATAAGGGGAATTTCTGACTGTTTGCTCCCGAAAAAAAAAGATTTTCTGTCTTTTTGCCATAAAATAAGGAGAATTTCTGCTTTTTTGCCCGAAAATTATGAAAATTTCTGCAATTTTGCTTCAAAATACGGGGAATTTCGGCTTTTTATCCCGAAAGTAAGAGGAATGTATACCTTTTGCCACAAAAAAGGGAAATTTCTACATTTTTGCCCCAAAATAAGAGGAATTTCTGCTTTTTACCTCAAAATAAGTGAAATTTCTCCCTTTTTAACCAAAAATAAATGGAATTTCTCTCTTTTTGCCCCAAAATAAAAGGAATTTTTGAATTAGGCCCTGAAATAAGTGATATTTCTGCAATTTTGCCCCGAAATAAAAGAAATTTCTATTTTTTTGCCACAAAATAAGGGGATTTACTGTCTTTTTGCCCCAAAATAAGGGAAATTTCTGCCTTTTTGCCCCCAAATAAGGGGAATTTCAGCCTTTTTCCCTCAAAATAAAGCGAATTTCTGCATTTTTGCCACAAAATATTAAGAATTTCTACATTTTTGCCCAAAAATAAGGAAAATTTCTGCCTTTTTTCCCTGAAATATGTGAAATTTGTGCAATTTTGCCCCAAAATAAGAGAAATTTTGGATTTTTTCCCCAAAATAAGTGGAATTTCTGAATTATGTCTTTAAATAAGGAGAATTTCTGTCTTTTTGCCCCAACATAATAGGAATTTCTGCATTTTTGCCCCACAATTAGGGGAATTTCTGCAACTTTGCTCCAAAATACTTGGAATTTCTGCGTTTTTGCCGGAAAATAAGGGGAATCCATAACTTTTTGCCATAAAAAAGGGAAATTTCTTCATTTTTGCTCCAAAATAATTGGAATTTCTGCCTTTTTGCCTCTAAATAAGTGGAATTTCTGTCTTTTTCCCCCAAAACAAAAGGAATTTTTGTCTTTTTTGCCTCAAAATAAAAGGAATTTCTGACTTATTACCATGAAATAAGTGAAATTTCTGCAATTTTGCCCCAAAATAAGGGAAATTTCTGCCTTTTTGCCCTGAAATATGTGAAATTTCTGCAATTTTACCCCAAAATAAGACGAATTTCTGCCGTTTTGCCCCAAAATAATGGGAATTTCTGCCTATTTGCCCCAAAATAAGAAAAATTTTTGCGTTTTGTCTCTGAAATAAGTGAAATTTCTGCAATTTTGCCCTAAAATAAGGGAAATTTCTGCAATTTTTTTCAATAACAAGGGAAATTTCTTCAATTTTGCCCCAAAATAAGGGGAATTTCTCCCTTTTGCCCCAAAATAAAAGAAATTTCAGCCTTTTTACCTGAAAATAATTGAAGTTTCTGCAATTTTGCCCCAAATAAGAATAATTTCTGCAATTTTGCCCCAAAATAAGGTAAATTCCTGCAATTTTGCCCCAAAATAAGGGGAATTTATGATTTTTGCCCCAAAATAAAGGGAATTTCTGCCTTTTGCCCCTAAATTAGGGGAATTTCTGCAATTTTTCCCCAAAATAAGTCGAATTTCTGCCTTTTTGCCCCAAAATAATGGGAATTTCTGCCTTTTTGCCCCAAAATAAGAAAAATTTTTGCTTTTTTTCTCTGAAATAAGTGAAATTTCTGCAATTTTGTTCTAAAATAGAGAAAATTTCTGCAATTTTTCCCCATAATAAGAGAAATTTCTGCAATTTTGCCCCAAAATAAGAGAAATTTCTCCCTTTTTGCCCCAAAATAAAGGATATATCAGCCCTTATTCCCTGAAAATAAGTGAAATTTCTGCAATTTTGCCCCAAATAAGGGAAATTTCTGCAATTTTGCCCAAAAATAAGGTAAATTCCTCCAATTTTGCACCAAAATAAAGGGAATTTCTTGAATTTTGCCCCAAAATTAAGAGAGTTTCTGATTTTTGCCCCAAAATTAGGGGATTTTCTGAAATTTTGCTCCAAAATACGGGGAATTTCTGCCTTTTTGCTCCAAAATACAGGGAATTTCTGCGTTTTTGCCCGAAAATAATGGGAATGCATACCTTTTTGCCATAAAAAATGAAATTTCTTCATTTTTGCTCCAAAATAAAGGGAATTTCTGCCTTTTTGCCTCTAAATAAGTGTAATTTCTGTCTTTTTCCCACAAAACAAAGGGAATTTCTCTCTTTTTTGCCCCAAAATAAGAGGAATTTCTGATTCATTATCCTGAAATAAGTGAAATTTCTGCAATTTTGCCCCAAAGTAAGGGAAATTTCTGCCTTTTTGCCCCCAAATAAGGGGAATTCAGCCTTTTTACCTCAAAATAAGAGGAATTTCAGCATTTTTGCCACAAAATATTAGGAATTTCTGTTATTTTGCCCCAAAATAAGGAAAATTTCTGACTTTTTTCCCTGAAATAAGTGAAATTTCTGCAATTTTGCCCCAAAATAAGTGAAATTTCTACAATTTTGCCACAAAATAAGGGAAATTTCTGGAATTTTGCCCCAAAAGAAGTGGAATTTCTGAGTTTTGCCCCAAAATAAGGAGAATTTCTGTCTTTTTGCCCCAACATATAGGGAATTTCTGCCTTTTGCCCCAGAATTAGGGGAATTTCTGCAATTTTGCTCCAAAATACGGGGAATTTCTGCCTTTTTTCCCAAAAATAAAGGAAATGCATATCTTTTTGCCATAAAAAAGGGAAATTTCTTCATATTTGCTCCAAAATAAGGGGAATTTCTGCCTTTTTGACTCCAAATAAGTGGAATTTCTGTCTTTTTTCCCCAAAACAACGGGAATTTCTTTATTTTTAGCCCCAAAATAAGGGGGAATTTCTAACTTATTATTCTGAAATTAGTGAAATTTCTGCAATTTTGCCCCCCAAAAAGGGAAATTTCTGCCTTTTTGCCCTGAAATATGTGAAATTTCTGCAATTTTACCGCAAAATAAGGTGAATTTCTGCCTTTTTGCCCTAAAATAATGAGATTTTCTACCTTTTTGCCCCAAAATAAGAAACATTTTTGCTTTATTTCTCTGAAATAAGTGAAATTTCTGCAATTTTGTCCTAAAATAAGGAAAATTTCTGCAATTTTTTTCCTATAACAAGGGAAATTTCTGCAATTTTGCCCCAAAATAAGGGGAATTTCTCTTTTTTTTGCCCCAAAATAAAGAAAATTTCAGCCTTTTTACCTGAAAATAAGTGAATTTTATGCAATTTTGCCCCAAATTAAGCAAATTTCTGCAATTTTGCCCCAAAATAAGGTAAATTCCTCCAATTTTACCCCAAAATAAAGGAAATTTCTTGAATTTTGCCCCAAAATAAAAGGAATGTCTGAATTTTGTCCCAAAATAAAGGGTATTTCTGCCTTTTGCCCCAAAATTAAGGGAATTTCTGCAATTTTGCTCCAAAATACGGGGAATTTCTGCCTTTTTGCCAGAAAATAATGGGAATGCATAACTTTTTGCCATAAAAAGGAAAATTTCTTCATTTTTGCTCCAAAATAAGGGGAATTTCTGCATTTTTGCCTCTAAGTGCAATTTCTGTCTTTTTCCCCCAAAACAAAGAGAATATTTGTCTTTTTTGCCCTAAAATAAGGGGAATTTCTGACTTATTACCCTGAAATAAGTGAAATTTCTGCAATTTTGCCCCAAAATAAGGGAAATTTCTGCAATTTTGCCCCAATGTAAAGTAAATTTCTGCAATTTTGCCCCAAAATAAGGGGAATTTCTGCCTTTTTGCCTCTAAATAAGTGGAATTTCTATCTTATTCCCCCAAAACAACGGGAATTTCTGTATTTTTTGCCCCAAAATAAGCGGGAATTTCTGACTTATTACCCCAAAATAAGTGAAATTTCTGCAATTTTGCCCTAAAATAAGGGAAATTTCTGCAATTTTTTTCAATAACAAGGGAAATTTCTTCAATTTTGCCCCATAATAAGGGGAATTTCTCCCTTTTTGCCCCAAAATAAAAGAAATTTCAGCCTTTTACCTAAAAATAATTGAAGTTTCTGCAATTTTGCCCCAAATAAGAAAAATTTCTGCAATTTTGCCCCAAAATAAGGTAAATTCCTGCAATTTTGCCCCAAAATAAGGGGAATTTATGATTTTTGCCCCAAAATAAAGGGAATTTCTGCCTTTTGCCCCCAAATTAGGGGAATTTCTGCAATTTTTCCCCAAAATAAGTCGAATTTCTGCCTTTTTGCCCCAAAATAATGGGAATTTCTGCCTTTTTGCCCCAAAATAAGAAAAATTTTTGCTTTTTTTCTCTGAAATAAGTGAAATTTCTGCAATTTTGTTCTAAAATAAAGAAAATTTCTGCAATTTTTCCCCATAATAAGAGAAATTTTTGCAATTTTGCCCCAAAATAAGAGAAATTTCTCCCTTTTTGCCCCAAAATAAAGAATATATCAGCCCTTATTCCTGAAAATAAGTGAAATTTCTGCAATTTTGCCCCAAATAAGGGAAATTTCTGCAATTTTGCCCAAAAATAAGGTAAATTCCTCCAATTTTGCCCCAAAATAAAGGGAATTTCTTGAATTTTGCCCCAAAATTAAGAGAGTTTCTGATTTTTGCCCCAAAATTAGGGGATTTTCTGCAATTTTGCTCCAAAATACGGGGAATTTCTGCCTTTTTGCTCCAAAATACAGGGAATTTCTGCGTTTTTGCCTGAAAATAATGGGAATGCATACCTTTTTGCCATAAAAAATGAAATTTCTTCATTTTTGCTCCAAAATAAGGGGAATTTCTGCCTTTTTGCCTCTAAATAAGTGGAATTTCTGTCTTTTTCCCACAAAACAAAGGGAATTTCTCTCTTTTTTGCCCCAAAATAAAAGGAATTTCTGACTCATTACCCTGAAAAAGTGAAATTTCTGCAATTTTGCCCCAAAATAAGGGAAATTTCTGCCTTTTTGCCCTGAAATATGTGAAATTTCTGCAATTTTACCGCAAAATAAGGTGAATTTCTGCCTTTTTGCCCTAAAATAATGAGATTTTCTACCTTTTTGCCCCAAAATAAGAAATATTTTTGCTTTATTTCTCTGAAATACGTGAAATTTCTGCAATTTTGTCCTAAAATAAGGGAAATTTCTGCAATTTTTTCCCATAACAAGGGAAATTTCTGCAATTTTGCCCCAAAATAAGGGGAATTTCTCTTTTTTTGCCCCAAAATAAAGAATATTTCAGCCTTTTTACCTGAAAATAAGTGAATTTTATGCAATTTTTGCCCCAAATTATGCAAATTTCTGCAATTTTGCCCCAAAATAAGGTAAATTCCTGCAATTTTACCCCAAAATAAAGGAAATTTCTTGAATTTTGCCCCAAAATAAGGGGAATGTCTGAATTTTGTCCCAAAATAAAGGGAATTTCTGCCTTTTGCCCCAAAATTAGGGGAATTTCTGCAATTTTGCTCCAAAATACGGGGAATTTCTGCCTTTTTGCCAGAAAGTAATGGGAATGCATAACTTTTTGCCATAAAAAGGAAAATTTCTTCATTTTTGCTCCAAAATAAGGGGAATTTCTGCATTTTTGCCTCTAACTAAGTGGAATTTCTGTCTTTTTCCCCCAAAACAAAGAGAATATTTGTCTTTTTTGCCCCAAAATAAGGGGAATTTCTGACTTATTACCCTGAAATAATTGAAATTTCTGCAATTTTGCCCCAAAATAAGGGAAATTTCTGCAATTTTGCCCCAATGTAAAGGAAATTTCTGCAATTTTGCCCCAAAATAAGGGGAATTTCTGCCTTTTTGCCTCTAAATAAGTGGAATTTCTATCTTATTCCCCCAAAACAATGGGAATTTCTGTATTTTTTGCCCCAAAATAAGCGGGAATTTCTGACTTATTACCCCAAAATGAGTGAAATTTCTGCAATTTTGCCCTAAAATAAGGGAAATTTTTGCAATTTTTTTATAATAAGGGAAATTTCTGCAATTTTGCCCCAAAATATGGGAATTTCTCTTTTTTTGCCCGAAAATAAAGGAAATTTCAGCTTTTTTACTTGAAAATAAGTGAATTATATGCAATTTTGCCCCAAATAAAGGAAATTTCTGCAATTTTGCCCCAAAATAAGGTAAATTCCTGCAATTTTGCCGCAAAATAAGGGAAATTTTTTGAATTTTGCCCCAAAATAAGGGGAATTTCTGATTTTTGCCCCAAAATAAAGGGAATTTCTGCCTTTTGCCCCAAAATTAGGGCAATTTCTGCAATTTTGCTCCAAAATACGGGGAATTTCTGCCTTTTTGCACGAAAATAATGGTAATGCATACCTTTTTGCCATAAAAAGGAAAATTTCTTCATTTTTGCTCCAAAATAAGGGGAATTTCTGCATTTTTGCCTCTAAATAAGTGGAATTTCTATCTTATTCCCCCAAAACAACGGGAATTTCTGTATTTTTTGCCCCAAAATAAGCGGGAATTTCTGACTTATTACCCCAAAATAAGTGAAATTTCTGCAATTTTGCCCTAAAATAAGGGAAATTTCTGCAATTTTTCCATAATAAGGGAAATTTCTGCAATTTTGACCCAAAATAAGGGGAATTTCTCTTTTTTTGCCCCAAAATAAAGGAAATTTCAGCCTTTTTACTTGAAAATAAGTGAATTTTATGCAATTTTGCCCCAAATAAAGGAAATTTTTTGAATTTTGCCCCAAAATAAGGGGAATTTCTGATTTTTGCCCCAAAATAAAGGGAATTTCTGCCTTTTGCCCCAAAATTAGGGCAATTTCTGCAATTTTGCTCCAAAATACGGGGAATTTCTGCCTTTTTGCACGAAAATAATGGGAATGCATACCTTTTTGCCATAAAAAGGAAAATTTCTTCATTTTTGCTCCAAAATAAGGGGAATTTCTGGATTTTTGCCTCTAACTAAGTAAAATTTCTGTCTTTTTCCCCCAAAACAAAGGGAATTTCTGTCTTTTTTGCCCCAAAATAAGGGGAATTTCTGACTTATTACCCTGAAATAAGTGAAATTTCTGCAATTTTGTCCCAAAATAAGGGAAATTTCTGCAATTTTGCCACAATGTAAAGGAAATTTCTGCAATTTTGCCCCAAAATAAGGGGAATTTCTGACTGTTTGCTCCCGAAAAAAGGAGATTTTCTGTCTTTTTGCCCTAAAATAAGGAGAATTTCTGCTTTTTTGCCCGAAAATTATGAAAATTTCTGCAATTTTGCTTCAAAATACGGGGAATTTCGGCTTTTTATCCCGAAAGTAAGGGGAATGTATACCTTTTGCCACAAAAAAAGGAAATTTCTTCATTTTTGCCCCAAAATAAGAGGAATTTCTGCTTTTTACCTCAAAATAAGTGAAATTTCTCCCTTTTTAACCAAAAATAAATGGAATTTCTCTCTTTTTGCCCCAAAATAAAAGGAATTTTTGAATTAGGCCCTGAAATAAGTGATATTTCTGCAATTTTGCCCTGAAATAAAAGAAATTTCTACCTTGTTGCCACAAAATAAGGGGAATTACTGTCTTTTTGCCCCAAAATAAGGGAAATTTCTGCCTTTTTGTCCCCAAATAAGGGAAATTTCAGCCTTTTCCCCTCAAAATAAAGCGAATTTATGCATTTTTGCCACAAAATATTAAGAATTTCTACATTTTTGCCCCAAAATAAGGAAAATTTCTGCCTTTTTTCCCTGAAATAATTGAAATTTGTACAATTTTGCCCCAAAATAAGAGAAATTTTGGATTTTTTCCCCAAAATAAGTGGAATTTCTGAATTATGCCTTTAAATAAGGAGAATTTCTGTCTTTTTGCCCAAACATATTAGGAATTTATGCATTTTTGCCGAACAATTAGGGGAATTTCTGCAATTTTTCTCCAAAATACGGGGAATTTCTGCCTTTTTGCCCGAAAATAAGGGGAATGCATAACTTTTTGCCATAAAAAAGGGAAATTTTTTCATTTTTGCTCCAAAATAATGGGAATTTCTGCCTTTTTGCCTCTAAATAAGTGGAATTTCTGTCTTTTTCCCCAAAACAAAAGGAATTTTTGTCTTTTTTGCCCCAAAATAAAAGAAATTTCTGACTTATTACCATGAAATAAGTGAAATTTCTGCAATTTTGCCCCAAAATAAGGGAAATTTCTGCCTTTTTACCCTGAAATATGTGAAATTTCTGCAATTTTACCCCAAAATAAGTCGAATTTCTGCCTTTTTGCCCCGAAATAATGGGAATTTCTGCCTTTTTGCCCCAAAATAAGAAAAATTTTTGCGTTTTTTCTCTGAAATAAGTGAAATTTCTGCAATTTTGCCCTAAAATAAGGAAAATTTCTGCAATTTTTTTCAATAACAAGGGAAATTTCTTCAATTTTGCCCCAAAATAAGGGGAATTTCTCTTTTTTTTGCCCCAAAATAAAGGAAATTTCAGCTTTTTTACTTGAAAATAAGTGAATTATATGCAATTTTGCCCCAAATAAAGGAAATTTCTGCAATTTTGCCCCAAAATAAGGTAAATTCCTGCAATTTTGCCCCAAAATAAGGGAAATTTTTTGAATTTTGCCCCAAAATAAGGGGAATTTCTGATTTTTGCCCCAAAATAAAGGGAATTTCTGCCTTTTGCCCCAAAATTAGGGCAATTTCTTCAATTTTGCTCCAAAATACGGGGAATTTCTGCCTTTTTGCACGAAAATAATGGTAATGCATACCTTTTTGCCATAAAAAGGAAAATTTCTTCATTTTTGCTCCAAAATAAGGGGAATTTCTGCATTTTTGCCTCTAAATAAGTGGAATTTCTATCTTATTCCCCCAAAACAATGGGAATTTCTGTATTTTTTGCCCCAAAATAAGCGGGAATTTCTGACTTATTACCCCAAAATAAGTGAAATTTCTGCAATTTTGCCCTAAAATAAGGGAAATTTCTGCAATTTTTCCATAATAAGGGAAATTTCTGCAATTTTGACCCAAAATAAGGGGAATTTCTCTTTTTTGCCCCAAAATAAAGGAAATTTCAGCCTTTTTACTTGAAAATAAGTGAATTTTATGCAATTTTGCCCCAAATAAAGGAAATTTTTTGAATTTTGCCCCAAAATAAGGGGAATTTCTGATTTTTGCCCCAAAATAAAGGGAATTTCTGCCTTTTGCCCCAAAATTAGGGCAATTTCTGCAATTTTGCTCCAAAATACGGGGAATTTCTGCCTTTTTGCACGAAAATAATGGGAATGCATACCTTTTTGCCATAAAAAGGAAAATTTCTTCATTTTTGCTCCAAAATAAGGGGAATTTCTGCATTTTTGCCTCTAAATAAGTGGAATTTCTATCTTATTCCCCCAAAACAACGGGAATTTCTGTATTTTTTGCCCCAAAATAAGCGGGAATTTCTGACTTATTACCCCAAAATAAGTGAAATTTCTGCAATTTTGCCCTAAAATAAGGGAAATTTCTGCAATTTTTCCATAATAAGGGAAATTTCTGCAATTTTGACCCAAAATAAGGGGAATTTCTCTTTTTTTGCCCCAAAATAAAAGAAATTTCAGCCTTTTTACTTGAAAATAAGTGAATTTTATGCAATTTTGCCCCAAATAAAGGAAATTTTTTGAATTTTGCCCCAAAATAAGGGGAATTTCTGATTTTTGCCCCAAAATAAAGGGAATTTCTGCCTTTTGCCCCAAAATTAGGGCAATTTCTGCAATTTTGCTCCAAAATACGGGGAATTTCTGCCTTTTTGCATGAAAATAATGGGAATGCATACCTTTTTGCCATAAAAAGGAAAATTTCTTCATTTTTGCTCCAAAATAAGGGGAATTTCTGGATTTTTGCCTCTAACTAAGTAAAATTTCTGTCTTTTTCCCCCAAAACAAAGGGAATTTCTGTCTTTTTTGCCCCAAAATAAGGGGAATTTCTGACTTATTACCCTGAAATAAGTGAAATTTCTGCAATTTTGTCCCAAAATAAGGGAAATTTCTGCAATTTTGCCACAATGTAAAGGAAATTTCTGCAATTTTGCCCCAAAATAAGGGGAATTTCTGACTGTTTGCTCCCGAAAAAAGGAGATTTTCTGTCTTTTTGCCCTAAAATAAGGAGAATTTCTGCTTTTTTGCCCGAAAATTATGAAAATTTCTGCAATTTTGCTTCAAAATACGGGGAATTTCGGCTTTTTATCCCGAAAGTAAGGGGAATGTATACCTTTTGCCACAAAAAAAGGAAATTTCTTCATTTTTGCCCCAAAATAAGAGGAATTTCTGCTTTTTACCTCAAAATAAGTGAAATTTCTCCCTTTTTAACCAAAAATAAATGGAATTTCTCTCTTTTTGCCCCAAAATAAAAGGAATTTTTGAATTAGGCCCTGAAATAAGTGATATTTCTGCAATTTTGCCCTGAAATAAAAGAAATTTCTACCTTGTTGCCACAAAATAAGGGGAATTACTGTCTTTTTGCCCCAAAATAAGAAAAATTTCTGCCTTTTTGCCCCCAAATAAGGGGAATTTCAGCCTTTTCCCCTCAAAATAAAGCGAATTTCTGCATTTTTGCCAAAAAATATTAAGAATTTCTACATTTTTGCCCCAAAATAAGGAAAAGTTCTGCCTTTTTTCCCTGAAATAATTGAAATTTGTACAATTTTGCCCCAAAATAAGAGAAATTTTGGATTTTTTCCCCAAAATAAGTGGAATTTCTGAATTATGCCTTTAAATAAGGAGAATTTCTGTCTTTTTGCCCAAACATATTAGGAATTTATGCATTTTTGCCGAACAATTAGGGGGATTTCTGCAATTTTTCTCCAAAATACGGGGAATTTCTGCCTTTTTGCCCGAAAATAAGGGGAATGCATAACTTTTTGCCATAAAAAAGGGAATTTTTTTCATTTTTGCTCCAAAATAATGGGAATTTCTGCCTTTTTGCCTCTAAATAAGTGGAATTTCTGTCTTTTTCCCCAAAACAAAAGGAATTTTTGTCTTTTTTGCCCCAAAATAAAAGAAATTTCTGACTTATTACCATGAAATAAGTGAAATTTCTGCAATTTTGCCCCAAAATAAGGGAAATTTCTGCCTTTTTACCCTGAAATATGTGAAATTTCTGCAATTTTACCCCAAAATAAGTCGAATTTCTGCCTTTTTGCCCCGAAATAATGGGAATTTCTGCCTTTTTGCCCCAAAATAAGAAAAATTTTTGCGTTTTTTCTCTGAAATAAGTGAAATTTCTGCAATTTTGCCCTAAAATAAGGAAAATTTCTGCAATTTTTTTCAATAACAAGGGAAATTTCTTCAATTTTGCCCCAAAATAAGGGGAATTTCTCTTTTTTTGCCCCAAAATAAAGGAAATTTCAGCTCTTTTACTTGAAAATAAGTGAATTATATGCAATTTTGCCCCAAATAAAGGAAATTTCTGCAATTTTGCCCCAAAATAAGGTAAATTCCTGCAATTTTGCCCCAAAATAAGGGAAATTTTTTGAATTTTGCCCCAAAATAAGGGGAATTTCTGATTTTTGCCCCAAAATAAAGGGAATTTCTGCCTTTTGCCCCAAAATTAGGGCAATTTCTTCAATTTTGCTCCAAAATACGGGGAATTTCTGCCTTTTTGCACGAAAATAATGGTAATGCATACCTTTTTGCCATAAAAAGGAAAATTTCTTCATTTTTGCTCCAAAATAAGGGGAATTTCTGCATTTTTGCCTCTAAATAAGTGGAATTTCTATCTTATTCCCCCAAAACAACGGGAATTTCTGTATTTTTTGCCCCAAAATAAGCGGGAATTTCTGACTTATTACCCCAAAATAAGTGAAATTTCTGCAATTTTGCCCTAAAATAAGGGAAATTTCTGCAATTTTTCCATAATAAGGGAAATTTCTGCAATTTTGACCCAAAATAAGAGGAATTTCTCTTTTTTTGCCCCAAAATAAAAGAAATTTCAGCCTTTTTACTTGAAAATAAGTGAATTTTATGCAATTTTGCCCCAAATAAAGGAAATTTTTTGAATTTTGCCCCAAAATAAGGGGAATTTCTGATTTTTGCCCCAAAATAAAGGGAATTTCTGCCTTTTGCCCCAAAATTAGGGCAATTTCTGCAATTTTGCTCCAAAATACGGGGAATTTCTGCCTTTTTGCACGAAAATAATGGGAATGCATACCTTTTTGCCATAAAAGGAAAATTTCTTCATTTTTGCTCCAAAATAAGGGGAATTTCTGGATTTTTGCCTCTAACTAAGTAAAATTTCTGTCTTTTTCCCCCAAAACAAAGGGAATTTCTGTCTTTTTTGCCCCAAAATAAGGGGAATTTCTGACTTATTACCCTGAAATAAGTGAAATTTCTGCAATTTTGTCCCAAAATAAGGGAAATTTCTGCAATTTTGCCACAATGTAAAGGAAATTTCTGCAATTTTGCCCCAAAATAAGGGGAATTTCTGACTGTTTGCTCCCGAAAAAAGGAGATTTTCTGTCTTTTTGCCCTAAAATAAGGAGAATTTCTGCTTTTTTGCCCGAAAATTATGAAAATTTCTGCAATTTTGCTTCAAAATACGGGGAATTTCGGCTTTTTATCCCGAAAGTAAGGGGAATGTATACCTTTTGCCACAAAAAAAGGAAATTTCTTCATTTTTGCCCCAAAATAAGAGGAATTTCTGCTTTTTACCTCAAAATAAGTGAAATTTCTCCCTTTTTAACCAAAAATAAATGGAATTTCTCTCTTTTTGCCCCAAAATAAAAGGAATTTTTGAATTAGGCCCTGAAATAAGTGATATTTCTGCAATTTTGCCCTGAAATAAAAGAAATTTCTACCTTGTTGCCACAAAATAAGGGGAATTACTGTCTTTTTGCCCCAAAATAAGAAAAATTTCTGCCTTTTTGCCCCCAAATAAGGGGAATTTCAGCCTTTTCCCCTCAAAATAAAGCGAATTTCTGCATTTTTGCCAAAAAATATTAAGAATTTCTACATTTTTGCCCCAAAATAAGGAAAAGTTCTGCCTTTTTTCCCTGAAATAATTGAAATTTGTACAATTTTGCCCCAAAATAAGAGAAATTTTGGATTTTTTCCCCAAAATAAGTGGAATTTCTGAATTATGCCTTTAAATAAGGAGAATTTCTGTCTTTTTGCCCAAACATATTAGGAATTTATGCATTTTTGCCGAACAATTAGGGGGATTTCTGCAATTTTTCTCCAAAATACGGGGAATTTCTGCCTTTTTGCCCGAAAATAAGGGGAATGCATAACTTTTTGCCATAAAAAAGGGAAATTTTTTCATTTTTGCTCCAAAATAATGGGAATTTCTGCCTTTTTGCCTCTAAATAAGTGGAATTTCTGTCTTTTTCCCCAAAACAAAAGGAATTTTTGTCTTTTTTGCCCCAAAATAAAAGAAATTTCTGACTTATTACCATGAAATAAGTGAAATTTCTGCAATTTTGCCCCAAAATAAGGGAAATTTCTGCCTTTTTACCCTGAAATATGTGAAATTTCTGCAATTTTACCGCAAAATAAGTGAATTTCTGCCTTTTTGCCCCGAAATAATGGGAATTTCTGCCTTTTTGCCCCAAAATAAGAAAAATTTTTGCGTTTTTTCTCTGAAATAAGTGAAATTTCTGCAATTTTGCCCTAAAATAAGGAAAATTTCTGCAATTTTTTTCAATAACAAGGGAAATTTCTTCAATTTTGCCCCAAAATAAGGGGAATTTCTCTTTTTTTGCCCCAAAATAAAGGAAATTTCAGCTCTTTTACTTGAAAATAAGTGAATTATATGCAATTTTGCCCCAAATAAAGGAAATTTCTGCAATTTTGCCCCAAAATAAGGTAAATTCCTGCAATTTTGCCCCAAAATAAGGGAAATTTTTTGAATTTTGCCCCAAAATAAGGGGAATTTCTGATTTTTGCCCCAAAATAAAGGGAATTTCTGCCTTTTGCCCCAAAATTAGGGCAATTTCTTCAATTTTGCTCCAAAATACGGGGAATTTCTGCCTTTTTGCACGAAAATAATGGTAATGCATACCTTTTTGCCATAAAAAGGAAAATTTCTTCATTTTTGCTCCAAAATAAGGGGAATTTCTGCATTTTTGCCTCTAAATAAGTGGAATTTCTATCTTATTCCCCCAAAACAACGGGAATTTCTGTATTTTTTGCCCCAAAATAAGCGGGAATTTCTGACTTATTACCCCAAAATAAGTGAAATTTCTGCAATTTTGCCCTAAAATAAGGGAAATTTCTGCAATTTTTCCATAATAAGGGAAATTTCTGCAATTTTGACCCAAAATAAGGGGAATTTCTCTTTTTTTGCCCCAAAATAAAGGAAATTTCAGCCTTTTTACTTGAAAATAAGTGAATTTTATGCAATTTTGCCCCAAATAAAGGAAATTTTTTGAATTTTGCCCCAAAATAAGGGGAATTTCTGATTTTTGCCCCAAAATAAAGGGAATTTCTGCCTTTTGCCCCAAAATTAGGGCAATTTCTGCAATTTTGCTCCAAAATACGGGGAATTTCTGCCTTTTTGCACGAAAATAATGGGAATGCATACCTTTTTGCCATAAAAAGGAAAATTTCTTCATTTTTGCTCCAAAATAAGGGGAATTTCTGGATTTTTGCCTCTAACTAAGTAAAATTTCTGTCTTTTTCCCCCAAAACAAAGGGAATTTCTGTCTTTTTTGCCCCAAAATAAGGGGAATTTCTGACTTATTACCCTGAAATAAGTGAAATTTCTGCAATTTTGTCCCAAAATAAGGGAAATTTCTGCAATTTTGCCACAATGTAAAGGAAATTTCTGCAATTTTGCCCCAAAATAAGGGGAATTTCTGACTGTTTGCTCCCGAAAAAAGGAGATTTTCTGTCTTTTTGCCCTAAAATAAGAAGAATTTCTGCTTTTTTGCCCGAAAATTATGAAAATTTCTGCAATTTTGCTTCAAAATACGGGGAATTTCGGCTTTTTATCCCGAAAGTAAGGGGAATGTATACCTTTTGCCACAAAAAAAGGAAATTTCTTCATTTTTGCCCCAAAATAAGAGGAATTTCTGCTTTTTACCTCAAAATAAGTGAAATTTCTCCCTTTTTAACCAAAAATAAATGGAATTTCTCTCTTTTTGCCCCAAAATAAAAGGAATTTTTGAATTAGGCCCTGAAATAAGTGATATTTCTGCAATTTTGCCCTGAAATAAAAGAAATTTCTACCTTGTTGCCACAAAATAAGGGGAATTACTGTCTTTTTGCCCCAAAATAAGGGAAATTTCTGCCTTTTTGTCCCCAAATAAGGGAAATTTCAGCCTTTTCCCCTCAAAATAAAGCGAATTTATGCATTTTTGCCACAAAATATTAAGAATTTCTACATTTTTGCCCCAAAATAAGGAAAATTTCTGCCTTTTTTCCCTGAAATAATTGAAATTTGTACAATTTTGCCCCAAAATAAGAGAAATTTTGGATTTTTTCCCCAAAATAAGTGGAATTTCTGAATTATGCCTTTAAATAAGGAGAATTTCTGTCTTTTTGCCCAAACATATTAGGAATTTATGCATTTTTGCCGAACAATTAGGGGAATTTCTGCAATTTTTCTCCAAAATACGAGGAATTTCTGCCTTTTTGCCCGAAAATAAGGGGAATGCATAACTTTTTGCCATAAAAAAGGGAAATTTTTTCATTTTTGCTCCAAAATAATGGGAATTTCTGCCTTTTTGCCTCTAAATAAGTGGAATTTCTGTCTTTTTCCCCAAAACAAAAGGAATTTTTGTCTTTTTTGCCCCAAAATAAAAGAAATTTCTGACTTATTACCATGAAATAAGTGAAATTTCTGCAATTTTGCCCCAAAATAAGGGAAATTTCTGCCTTTTTACCCTGAAATATGTGAAATTTCTGCAATTTTACCCCAAAATAAGTCGAATTTCTGCCTTTTTGCCCCGAAATAATGGGAATTTCTGCCTTTTTGCCCCAAAATAAGAAAAATTTTTGCGTTTTTTCTCTGAAATAAGTGAAATTTCTGCAATTTTGCCCTAAAATAAGGAAAATTTCTGCAATTTTTTTCAATAACAAGGGAAATTTCTTCAATTTTGCCCCAAAATAAGGGGAATTTCTCTTTTTTTTGCCCCAAAATAAAGGAAATTTCAGCTTTTTTACTTGAAAATAAGTGAATTATATGCAATTTTGCCCCAAATAAAGGAAATTTCTGCAATTTTGCCCCAAAATAAGGTAAATTCCTGCAATTTTGCCCCAAAATAAGGGAAATTTTTTAAATTTTGCCCCAAAATAAGGGGAATTTCTGATTTTTGCCCCAAAATAAAGGGAATTTCTGCCTTTTGCCCCAAAATTAGGGCAATTTCTTCAATTTTGCTCCAAAATACGGGGAATTTCTGCCTTTTTGCACGAAAATAATGGTAATGCATACCTTTTTGCCATAAAAAGGAAAATTTCTTCATTTTTGCTCCAAAATAAGGGGAATTTCTGCATTTTTGCCTCTAAATAAGTGGAATTTCTATCTTATTCCCCCAAAACAACGGGAATTTCTGTATTTTTTGCCCCAAAATAAGCGGGAATTTCTGACTTATTACCCCAAAATAAGTGAAATTTCTGCAATTTTGCCCTAAAATAAGGGAAATTTCTGCAATTTTTCCATAATAAGGGAAATTTCTGCAATTTTGACCCAAAATAAGGGGAATTTCTCTTTTTTTGCCCCAAAATAAAGGAAATTTCAGCCTTTTTACTTGAAAATAAGTGAATTTTATGCAATTTTGCCCCAAATAAAGGAAATTTTTTGAATTTTGCCCCAAAATAAGGGGAATTTCTGATTTTTGCCCCAAAATAAAGGGAATTTCTGCCTTTTGCCCCAAAATTAGGGCAATTTCTGCAATTTTGCTCCAAAATACGGGGAATTTCTGCCTTTTTGCACGAAAATAATGGGAATGCATACCTTTTTGCCATAAAAAGGAAAATTTCTTCATTTTTGCTCCAAAATAAGGGGAATTTCTGGATTTTTGCCTCCAACTAAGTAAAATTTCTGTCTTTTTCCCCCAAAACAAAGGGAATTTCTGTCTTTTTTGCCCCAAAATAAGGGGAATTTCTGACTTATTACCCTGAAATAAGTGAAATTTCTGCAATTTTGTCCCAAAATAAGGGAAATTTCTGCAATTTTGCCACAATGTAAAGGAAATTTCTGCAATTTTGCCCCAAAATAAGGGGAATTTCTGACTGTTTGCTCCCGAAAAAAGGAGATTTTCTGTCTTTTTGCCCTAAAATAAGGAGAATTTCTGCTTTTTTGCCCAAAAATTATGAAAATTTCTGCAATTTTGCTTCAAAATACGGGGAATTTCGGCTTTTTATCCCGAAAGTAAGGGGAATGTATACCTTTTGCCACAAAAAAAGGAAATTTCTTCATTTTTGCCCCAAAATAAGAGGAATTTCTGCTTTTTACCTCAAAATAAGTGAAATTTCTCCCTTTTTAACCAAAAATAAATGGAATTTCTCTCTTTTTGCCCCAAAATAAAAGGAATTTTTGAATTAGGCCCTGAAATAAGTGATATTTCTGCAATTTTGCCCTGAAATAAAAGAAATTTCTACCTTGTTGCCACAAAATAAGGGGAATTACTGTCTTTTTGCCCCAAAATAAGGGAAATTTCTGCCTTTTTGTCCCCAAATAAGGGAAATTTCAGCCTTTTCCCCTCAAAATAAAGCGAATTTATGCATTTTTGCCACAAAATATTAAGAATTTCTACATTTTTGCCCCAAAATAAGGAAAATTTCTGCCTTTTTTCCCTGAAATAATTGAAATTTGTACAATTTTGCCCCAAAATAAGAGAAATTTTGGATTTTTTCCCCAAAATAAGTGGAATTTCTGAATTATGCCTTTAAATAAGGAGAATTTCTGTCTTTTTGCCCAAACATACTAGGAATTTATGCATTTTTGCCGAACAATTAGGGGAATTTCTGCAATTTTTCTCCAAAATACGGGGAATTTCTGCCTTTTTGCCCGAAAATAAGGGGAATGCATAACTTTTTGCCATAAAAAAGGGAAATTTTTTCATTTTTGCTCCAAAATAATGGGAATTTCTGCCTTTTTGCCTCTAAATAAGTGGAATTTCTGTCTTTTTCCCCAAAACAAAAGGAATTTTTGTCTTTTTTGCCCCAAAATAAAAGAAATTTCTGACTTATTACCATAAAATAAGTGAAATTTCTGCAATTTTGCCCCAAAATAAGGGAAATTTCTGCCTTTTTACCCTGAAATATGTGAAATTTCTGCAATTTTACCCCAAAATAAGTCGAATTTCTGCCTTTTTGCCCCGAAATAATGGGAATTTCTGCCTTTTTGCTACATAATAAGAAAAATTTTTGCGTTTTTTCTCTGAAATAAGTGAAATTTCTGCAATTTTGCCCTAAAATAAGGAAAATTTCTGCAATTTTTTTCAATAACAAGGGAAATTTCTTCAATTTTGCCCCAAAATAAGGGGAATTTCTCCCTTTTTGCCCCAAAATAAAAGAAATTTCAGCCTTTTTACCTGAAAATAATTGAAGTTTCTGCAATTTTGCCCCAAATAAGAATAATTTCTGCAATTTTGCCCTAAAATAAGGTAAATTCCTACAATTTTGCCCCAAATTAAAGGAAATTTCTTGAATTTTGCCCCAAAATAAGGGGAATTTATGATTTTTGCCCCAAAATAAAGGGAATTTCTGCCTTTTGCCCCTAAATTTGGGGAATTTCTGCCATTTTACCCCAAAATAAGTCGAATTTCTGCCTTTTTGCCCCAAAATAATGGGAATTTCTGCCTTTTTGCCCCAAAATAAGAAAAATTTTTGCTTTTTTTCTCTGAAATAAGTGAAATTTCTGCAATTTTGTTTTAAAATAAAGAAAATTTCTGCAATTTTTCCCTATAATAAGAGAAATTTTTGCAATTTTGCCCCAAAATAGAAGAAATTTCTCCCTTTTTGCCCCAAAATAAAGGATATATCAGCCCTTATTCCTGAAAATAAGTGAAATTTCTGCAATTTTGCCCCAAATAAGGGAAATTTCTGCAATTTTGCCCAAAAATAAGGTAAATTCCTCCAATTTTCCCACAAAATAAAGGGAATTTCTTGAATTTTGCCCCAAAATTAAGAGAGTTTCTGATTTTTGCCCCAAAATTAGGGGATTTTCTGCAATTTTGCTCCAAAATACGGGGAATTTCTGCCTTTTTGCTCCAAAATTCAGGGAATTTCTGCGTTTTTGCCCGAAAACAATGGGAATGCATACCTTTTTGCCATAAAAAATGAAATTTCTTCATTTTTGCTCCAAAATAAGGGGAATTTCTGCCTTTTTGACTCTAAATAAGTGGAATTTCTGTCTTTTTCCCACAAAACAAAGGGAATTTCTCTCTTTTTTCCCCAAAATAAGAGGAATTTCTGACTCATTACCCTGAAATAAGTGAAATTTCTGCAATTTTGCCCCAAAATAAGGGAAATTTCTGCCTTTTTGCCCCCAAATAAGGGGAATTCAGCCTTTTTACCTCAAAATAAGAGGAATATCTGCATTTTTGCCACAAAATATTAGGAATTTCTGTTATTTTGCCCCAAAATAAGGAAAATTTCTGACTTTTTTCCCTGAAATAAGTGAAATTTCTGCAATTTTGCCCCAAAATAAGTGAAATTTCTACAATTTTGCCCCAAAATAAGGGAAATTTCTGGAATTTTGCCCCAAAAGAAGTGGAATTTCTAAGTTTTGCCCCAAAATAAGGAGAATTTCTTTCTTTTTGCCCCAACATATAGGGAATTTCTGCCTTTTGCCCCAGAATTAGGGGAATTTCTGCAATTTTGCTCCAAAATACGGGGAATTTCTGCCTTTTTTCCCAAAAATAAGGGAAATGCATATCTTTTTGCCATAAAAAAGGGAAATTTCTTCATATTTGCTCCAAAATAAGGGGAATTTCTGCCTTTTTGACTCTAAATAAGTGGAATTTCTGTCTTTTTTCCCCAAAACAACGGGAATTTCTGTATTTTTAGCCCCAAAATAAGGGGGAATTTCTGACTTATTACCCTGAAATAAGTGAAATTTCTGCAATTTTGCCCCCAAAAAAGGGAAATTTCTGCCTTTTTGCCCTGAAATATGTGAAATTTCTGCAATTTTACCGCAAAATAAGGTGAATTTCTGCGTTTTTGCCCTAAAATAATGAGATTTTCTACCTTTTTGCCCCAAAATAAGAAACATTTTTGCTTTATTTCTCTGAAATAAGTGAAATTTCTGCAATTTTGTCCTAAAATAAGGGAAATTTCTGCAAGTTTTTCCCATAACAAGGGAAATTTCTGCAATTTTGCCCCAAAATAAGGGGAATTTCTCTTTTTTTGCCCCAAAATAAAGAAAATTTCAGCCTTTTTACCTGAAAATAAGTGAATTTTATGCAATTTCGCCCCAAATTAAGCAAATTTCTGCAATTTTGCCCCAAAATAAGGTAAATTCCTGCAATTTTACCCCAAAATAAAGGAAATTTCTTGAATTTTGTCCCAAAATAAGGGGAATGTCTGAATTTTGTCCCAAAATAAAGGGAATTTCTGCCTTTTGCCCCAAAATTAGGGGAATTTCTGCAATTTTGCTACAAAATACGGGGAATTTCTGCCTTTTTGCCAGAAAATAATGGGAATGCATACCTTTTTGCCATAAATAGGAAAATTTCTTCATTTTTGCTCCAAAATAAGGGGAATTTCTAAATTTTTGCCTCTAACTAAGTGGAATTTCTGTCTTTTTCCCCCAAAACAAAGAGAATATTTGTCTTTTTTGCCCCAAAATAAGGGGAATTTCTGACTTATTACCCTGAAATAAGTGAAATTTCTGCAATTTTGCCCCATAATAAGGGAAATTTCTGCAATTTTGCCCCAATGTAAAGGAAATTTCTGCAATTTTGCCCCAAAATAAGGGGAATTTCTGCCTTTTTGCCTCTAAATAAGTGGAATTTCTATCTTATTCCCCCAAAACAACGGGAATTTCTGTATTTTTTGCCCCAAAATAAGCGGGAATTTCTGACTTATTTCCCTGAAATAAGTGAAATTTCTGCAATTTTGCCCTAAAATAAGGGAAATTTCTGCAATTTTTCCATAATAAGGGAAATTTCTTCAATTTTGCCCCAAAATAAGAGGAATTTCTCTTTTTTTGCCCTAAAATAAAGGAAATTTCAGCCTTTTTACTTGAAAATAAGTGAATTTTATGCAATTTTGCCCCAAATAAAGGAAATTTCTGCAATTTTGCCCCAAAATAAGGTAAATTCCTGCAATTTTGCCCCAAATTAAAGGAAATTTCTTGAATTTTGCCCCAAAATAAGGGGAATTTATGATTTTTGCCCCAAAATAAAGGGAATTTCTGCCTTTTGCCCCTAAATTAGGGGAATTTCTGCAATTTTACCCCAAAATAAGTCGAATTTCTGCCTTTTTGCCCCAAAATAATGGGAATTTCTGCCTTTTTGCCCCAAAATAAGAAAAATTTTTGCTTTTTTTCTCTAAAATAAGTGAAATTTCTGTAATTTTGTTCTAAAATAAAGAAAATTTCTGCAATTTTTCCCCATAATAAGAGAAATTTTTGCAATTTTGCCCCAAAATAAGAGAAATTTCTCCCTTTTTGCCCCAAAATAAAGAATATATCAGCCCTTATTCCTGAAAATAAGTGAAATTTCTGCAATTTTGCCCCAAATAAGGGAAATTTCTGCAATTTTGCCCAAAAATAAGGTAAATTCCTCCAATTTTGCCCCAAAATAAAGGGAATTTCTTGAATTTTGCCCCAAAATTAAGAGAGTTTCTGATTTTTGCCCCAAAATTAGGGGATTTTCTGCAATTTTGCTCCAAAATACGGGGAATTTCTGCCTTTTTGCTCCAAAATACAGGGAATTTCTGCGTTTTTGCCCAAAAATAATGGGAATGCATACCTTTTTGCCATAAAAAATGAAATTTCTTCATTTTTGCTCCAAAATAAGGGGAATTTCAGCCTTTTTGCCTCTAAATAAGTGGAATTTCTGTCTTTTTTCCACAAAACAAAGGGAATTTCTCTCTTTTTTGCCCCAAAATAAGAGGAATTTCTGACTCATTACCCTGAAATAAGTGAAATTTCTGCAATTTTGCCCCAAAGTAAGGGAAATTTCTGCCTTTTTGCCCCCAAATAAGGGGAATTCATCCTTTTTACCTCAAAATAAGAGGAATTTCTGCATTTTTGCCACAAAATATTGGGAATTTCTGTTATTTTGCCCCAAAATAAGGAAAATTTCTGACTTTTTTCCCTGAAATAAGTGAAATTTCTGCAATTTTTCCCCAAAATAAGTGAAATTTCTACAATTTTGCCACAAAATAAGGGAAATTTCTGGAATTTTGCCCCAAAAGAAGTGGAATTTCTTAGTTTTGCCCCAAAATAAGGAGAATTTCTGTCTTTTTGCCCCAACATATAGGGAATTTCTGCCTTTTGCCCCAGAATTAGGGGAATTTCTGCAATTTTGCTCCAAAATACGGGGAATTTCTGCCTTTTTTCCCAAAAATAAGGGAAATGCATATCTTTTTGCCATAAAAAAGGGAAATTTCTTCATATTTGCTCCAAAATAAGGGGAATTTCTGCCTTTTTGACTCTAAATAAGTGGAATTTCTGTCTTTTTTCCCCAAAACAACGGGAATTTCTGTATTTTTAGCCCCAAAATAAGGGGGAATTTCTGACTTATTACCCTGAAATAAGTGAAATTTCTGCAATTTTGCCCCCAAAAAAGGGAAATTTCTGCCTTTTTGCCCTGAAATATGCGAAATTTCTGCAATTTTACCGCAAAATAAGGTGAATTTCTGCGTTTTTGCCCTAAAATAATGAGATTTTCTACCTTTTTGCCCCAAAATAAGAAACATTTTTGCTTTATTTCTCTGAAATAAGTGAAATTTCTGCAATTTTGTCCTAAAATAAGGGAAATTTCTGCAAGTTTTTCCCATAACAAGGGAAATTTCTGCAATTTTGCCCCAAAATAAGGGGAATTTCTCTTTTTTTGCCCCAAAATAAAGAAAATTTCAGCCTTTTTACCTGAAAATAAGTGAATTTTATGCAATTTTGCCCCAAATTAAGCAAATTTCTGCAATTTTGCCCCAAAATAAGGTAAATTCCTGCAAAATTTACCCCAAAATAAAGGAAATTTCTTGAATTTTGCCCCAAAATAAAGGGAATGTCTGAATTTTGTCCCAAAATAAAGGGAATTTCTGCCTTTTGCCCCAAAATTAGGGGAATTTCTGCAATTTTGCTCCAAAATACGGGGAATTTCTGCCTTTTTGCCAGAAAATAATGGGAATGCATACCTTTTTGCCATAAATAGGAAAATTTCTTCATTTTTGCTCCAAAATAAGGGGAATTTCTGCATTTTTGCCTCTAACTAGGTGGAATTTCTGTCTTTTTCCCCCAAAACAAAGAGAATATTTGTCTTTTTTGCCCCAAAATAAGGGGAATTTCTGACTTATTACCCTGAAATAAGTGAAATTTCTGCAATTTTGCCCCAAAATAAGGGAAATTTCTGCAATTTTGCCCCAATGTAAAGGAAATTTCTGCAATTTTGCCCCAAAATAAGGGGAATTTCTGCCTTTTTGCCTCTAAATAAGTGGAAATTCTATCTTATTCACCCAAAACAACGGGAATTTCTGTATTTTTTGCACCAAAATAAGCGGGAATTTCTGACTTATTACCCTGAAATAAGTGAAATTTCTGCAATTTTGCCCTAAAATAAGGGAAATTTCTGCAATTTTTCCATAATAAGGGAAATTTGTGCAATTTTGACACAAAATAAGGGGAATTTCTCTTTTTTTGCCCCAAAATAAAGGAAATTTCAGCCTTTTTACTTGAAAATAAGTGAATTTTATGCAATTTTGCCCCAAATAAAGGAAATTTCTGCAATTTTGCCCCACAATAAGGTAAATTCCTGCAATTTTGCCCCAAAATAAAGGAAATTTTTTGAATTTTGCCCCAAAATAAGGGGAATTTCTGATTTTTGCCCCAAAATAAAGGGAATTTCTGCCTTTTGCCCCAAAATTAGGGCAATTTCTGCAATTTTGCTCCAAAATACGGGGCATTTCTGCCTTTTTGCACGAAAATAATGGGAATGCATACCTTTTTGCCATAAAAAGGGAAATATCTTCATTTTTGCTCCAAAATAAGGGGAATTTCTGCATTTTTGCCTCTAAGTGGAATTTCTCTCTTTTTCCCCCAAAACAAAGGGAATTTCTGTCTTTTTTGCCCCAAAATAAGGGGAATTTCTGACTTATTACCCTGAAATAAGTGAAATTTCTGCAATTTTGCCCCAAAATAAGGGAAATTTCTGCAATTTTGCCACAATGTAAAGGAAATTTCTGCAATTGTGCCCCAAAATAAGGGGAATTTCTGACTGTTTGCTCCCGAAAAAAGGAGATTTTCTGTCTTTTTGCCCTAAAATAAGGAGAATTTCTGCTTTTTTGCCCGAAAATTATGAAAATTTCTGCAATTTTGCTTCAAAATACAGGGAATTTCGGCTTTTTATCCCGAAAGTAAGGGGAATGTATACCTATTGCCACAAAAAAGGGAAATTTCTTCATTTTTGCCCCAAAATAAGAGGAATTTCTGCTTTTTACCTCAAAATAAGTGAAATTTCTCCCTTTTTAACCAAAAATAAATGAAATTTCTCTCTTTTTGCCCCAAAATAAAAGGAATTTTTATATTAGGCTCTGAAATAAGTGATATTTCTGCAATTTTGCCCCGAAATAAAAGAAATTTCTACCTTTTTGCCACAAAATAAGGGGAATTACTGTCTTTTTGCCCCAAAATAAGGGAAATTTCTGCCTTTTTGCCCCCAAATAAGGGGAATTTCAGCCTTTTTCTCTCAAAATAAAGGGAATTTCTGCATTTTTGCCACAAAATATTTAGAATTTCTACATTTTTGCCCCAAAATAAGGAAAATTTCTGCCTTTTTTCCCTGAAATAAGTGAAATTTGTGCAATTTTGCCCCAAAATAAGAGAAATTATGGATTTTTTCCCCAAAATAAGTGGAATTTCTGAATTATGCCTTTACATAAGGAGAATTTCTGTCTTTTTGCCCAAACATATTAGGAATTTCTGCATTTTTGCCCAACAATTAGGGGAATTTCTGCAATTTTGCTCCAAAATACGGGGAATTTCTGCCTTTTTGCCCGAAAATAAGGGGAATGCATAACTTTTTGCCATAAAAAGGGAAATTTTTTCAATTTTGCTCCAAAATAATGGGAATTTCTGCCTTTTTGCCTCTAAATAAGTGGAATTTCTGTCTTTTTCCCCCAAAACAAAAGGAATTTTTGTCTTTTTTGCCCCAAAATCAAAGGAATTTCTGACTTATTACCATGAAATAAGTGAAATTTCTGCAATTTTGCCCCAAAATAAGGGAAATTTCTGCCTTTTTGTCCTGAAATATGTGAAATTTCTGCAATTTTACCGCTAAATAAGGTGAATTTCTGCCTTTTTGCCCTAAAATAATGAGATTTTCTACCTTTTTGCCCCAAAATAAGAAACATTTTTGTTTATTTCTCTGAAATAAGTGAAATTTCTGCAATTTTGTCCTAAAATAATGGAAATTTCTGCAATTTTGCCCCAAAATAAGGGGAATTTCTCTTTTTTTGCCCCAAAATAAAGAAAATTTCAGCCTTTTTACCTGAAAATAAGTGAATTTTATGCAATTTTGCCCCAAATTAAGCAAATTTCTGCAATTTTGCCCCAAAATAAGGTAAATTCCTGCAATTTTACCCCAAAATAAAGGAAATTTCTTGAATTTTGCTCCAAAATAAGGGGAATGTCTGAATTTTGTCCCAAAATAAAGGGAATTTCTGCCTTTTGCCCCAAAATTAGGGGAATTTCTGCAATTTTGCTACAAAATACGGGGAATTTCTGCCTTTTTGCCAGAAAATAATGGGAATGCATACCTTTTTGCCATAAATAGGAAAATTTCTTCATTTTTGCTCCAAAATAAGGGGAATTTCTGCATTTTTGCCTCTAACTAAGTGGAATTTCTGTCTTTTTCCCCCAAAACAAAGAGAATATTTGTCTTTTTTGCCCCAAAATAAGGGGAATTTCTGACTTATTACCCTGAAATAAGTGAAAATTCTGCAATTTTGCCCCAAAATAAGGGAAATTTCTGCAATTTTGCCCCAATGTAAAGGAAATTTCTGCAATTTTGCCCCAAAATAAGGGGAATTTCTGCCTTTTTGCCTCTAAATAAGTGGAATTTCTATCTTATTCCCCCAAAACAACGGGAATTTCTGTATTTTTTGCCCCAAAATAAGCGGGAATTTCTGACTTATTACCCTGAAATAAGTGAAATTTCTGCAATTTTGCCCTAAAATAAGGGAAATTTTTGCAATTTTTCCATAATAAGGGAAATTTGTGCAATTTTGACCCAAAATAAGGGGAAATTCTCTTTTTTTGCCCCAAAATAAAGGAAATTTCAGACTTTTTACTTGAAAATAAGTGTATTTTATGCAATTTTGCCCCAAATAAAGGAAATTTCTGCAATTTTGCCCCACAATAAGGTAAATTCCTGCAATTTTGCCCCAAAATAAAGGAAATTTTTTGAATTTTGCCCCAAAATAAGGGGAATTTCTGATTTTTGCCCCAAAATAAAGGGAATTTCTGCCTTTTGCCCCAAAATTAGGGCAATTTCTGCAATTTTGCTCCAAAATACGGGGAATTTCTGCCTTTTTGCACGAAAATAATGGGAATGCATACCTTTTTGCCATAAAAAGGAAAATTTCTTCATTTTTGCTCCAAAATAAGGGGAATTTCTGCATTTTGCCTCTAACTAAGTGGAATTTCTGTCTTTTTCCCCCAAAACAAAGGGAATTTCTGTCTTTTTTGCCCCAAAATAAGGGGAATTTCTGACTTATTACAATGAAATATGTGAAATTTCTGCAATTTTGCCCCAAAATAAGGGAAATTTCTGCAATTTTGCCCCAAAATAAGGGGAATTTCTGACTGTTTGCACCCGAAAAAAGGAGATTTTCTATCTTTTTGCCCTAAAATAAGTAGAATTTCTGCTTTTTTGCCCGAAAATTATGAAAATTTCTGCAATTTTGCTTCAAAATACGGGACTTTCGGCCTTTTATCCCGAAAGTAAGGGGAATGTATACCTTTTGCCACAAAAAAGGGAAATTTCTTCATTTTTGACCCAAAATAAGAGGAATTTCTGCTTTTTACCTCAAAATAAGTGAAATTTCTCCCTTTTTAACCAAAAATAAATGGAATTTCTCTCTTTTTGCCCCAAAATAAAAGGAATTTTTGAATTAGGCCCTGAAATAAGTGATATTTCTGCAATTTTGCCCCGAAATAAAGAAATTTCTACCTTTTTGCCACAAAATAAGGGGAATTACTGTCTTTTTGCCCCAAAATAAGGGAAATTTCTGCCTTTTTGCCCCCAAATAAGGGAAATTTCAGCCTTTTCCCCTCAAAATAAAGCGAATTTATGCATTTTTGCCACAAAATATTATGAATTTCTACATTTTGGCCCCAAAATAAGGAAAATTTCTGCCTTTTTTCCCTGAAATAAGTGAAATTTGTACAATTTTGCCCCAAAATAAAAGAAATTTTGGATTTTTTTCCCCAAAATAAGTGGAATTTCTGAATTATGCCTTTAAATAAGGAGAATTTCTGTCTTTTTGCCCAAACATAATAGGAATTTCTGCATTTTTGCCCAACAATTAGGGGAATGTCTGAAATTTTGCTCCAAAATACAGGGAATTTCTGCCTTTTTGCCCGAAAATAAGGGGAATGCATAACTTTTTGCCATAAAAAAGGGAATTTTTTTCATTTTTGCTCCAAAATAATGGGAATTTCTGCCTTTTTGCCTCTAAATAAGTGGAATTTCTGTCTTTTTCCCTAAAACAAAAGGAATTTTTGTCTTTTTTGCCCCAAAATAAAAGGAATTTCTGACTTATTACCATGAAATAAGTGAAATTTTTGCAATTTTGCCCCAAAATAAGGGAAATTTCTGCCTTTTTGCCCTGAAATATGTGAAATTTCTGCAATTTTACCCCAAAATAAGTCGAATTTCTGCCTTTTTGCCCCGAAATAATGGGAATTTCTGCCTTTTTGCCTCAAAATAAAAAAAATTTTTGCACTTTTTCTCTGAAATAAGTGAAATTTCTGCAATTTTGCCCTAAAATAAGGAAAATTTCTGCAATTTTTTTCAATAACAAGAGAAATTTCTTCAATTTTGCCCCAAAATAAGGGGAATTTCTCCCTTTTTGCCCCAAAATAAAAGAAATTTCAGCCTTTTTACCTGAAAATAATTGAAGTTTCTGCAATTTTGCCCCAAATAAGAAAAATTTCTGCAATTTGGCCCCAAAATAAGGTAAATTCCTGCAATTTTGCCCCAAATTAAAGGAAATTTCTTGAATTTTGCCCCAAAATAAGGGGAATTTATGATTTTTGCCCCAAAATAAAGGGAATTTCTGCCTTTTGCCCCTAAATTAGGGGAATTTCTGCAATTTTACCCCAATATAAGTCGAATTTCTGCCTTTTTGCCCCAAAATAATGGGAATTTCTGCCTTTTTGCCCCAAAATAAGAAAAATTTTTGCTTTTTTTCTCTGAAATAAGTGAAATTTCTGCAATTTTGTTCTAAAATAAAGAAAATTTCTGCAATTTTTCCCCATAATAAGAGAAATTTTTGCAATTTTGCCCCAAAATAAGAGAAATTTCTCTCTTTTTGCCCCAAAATAAAGGATATATCAGCCCTTATTCCTGAAAATAAGTGAAATTTCTGCAATTTTGCCCCAAATAAGGGAAATTTCTGCAATTTTGCCCAAAAATAAGATAAATTCCTCCAATTTTGCCCCAAAATAAAGGGAATTTCTTGAATTTTGCCCCAAAATTAAGAGAGTTTCTGATTTTTGCCCCAAAATTAAGGGATTTTCTGCAATTTTGCTCCAAAATACGGGGAATTTCTGCCTTTTTGCTCCAAAATACAGGGATTTTCTGCGTTTTTGCCCGAAAATAATGGGAATGCATACCTTTTTGCCATAAAAAATGAAATTTCTTCATTTTTGCTCCAAAATAAGGGGAATTTCTGCCTTTTTGCCTCTAAATAAGTGGAATTTCTGTCTTTTTCCCACAAAACAAAGGGAATTTCTCTCTTTTTTGCCCCAAAATAAGAGGAATTTCTGACTCATTACCCTGAAATAAGTGAAATTTCTGCAATTTTGCCCCAAAATAAGGGAAATTTCTGCCTTTTTGACCCCAAATAAGGGGAATTCAGCCTTTTTACCTCAAAATAAGAGGAATTTCTGCATTTTTGCCACAAAATATTAGGAATTTCTGTTATTTTGCCCCAAAATAAGGAAAATTTCTGACTTTTTTCCCTGAAATAAGTGAAATTTCTGCAATTTTGCCCCAAAATAAGTGAAATTTCTAAAATTTTGCCCCAAAATAAGGGAAATTTCTGGAATTTTGCCCCAAAAGAAGTGGAATTTCTGAGTTTTGCCCCAAAATAAGGAGAATTTCTGTCTTTTTGCCCAAACATATAGGGAATTTCTGCCTTTTGCCCCAGAATTAGGGGAATTTCTGCAATTTTGCTCCAAAGTACGGAGAATTTCTGCCTTTTTTCCCAAAAATAAGGGAAATGCATATCTTTTTGCCATAAAAAAGGGAAATTTCTTCATATTTGCTCCAAAATAAGGGGAATTTCTGCCTTTTTGACTCTAAATAAGTGGAATTTCTGTCTTTTTTTCCCAAAACAACGGGAATTTCTGTATTGTTAGCCCCAAAATAAGGGGGAATTTCTGACTTATTACCCTTAAATAAGTGAAATTTCTGCAATTTTGCCCCGAAAAAAGGGAAATTTCTGCCTTTTTGCCCTGAAATATGTGAAATTTCTGCAATTTTACCACAAAATAAGGTGAATTTCTGCATTTTTGCCATAAAATAATGAGATTTTCTACCTTTTTGCCCCAAAATAAGAAACATTTTTGCTTTATTTCTCTGAAATAAGTGAAATTTCTGCAATTTTGTCCTAAAATAAGGGAAATTTCTGCAATTTTTTCCCATAACAAGGAAAATTTCTGCAATTTTGCCCCAAAATAAGGGGAATTTCTCTTTTTTGCCCCAAAATAAAGAAAATTTCAGCCTTTTTACCTGAAAAAAGTGAATTTTATGCAATTTTGCCCCAAATTAAGCAAATTTCTGCAATTTTGCCCCAAAATAAGGTAAATTCCTGCAATTTTAAACCAAAATAAAGGAAATTTCTTGAATTTTGCCCCAAAATAAGGGGAATGTCTGAATTTTGTCCCAAAATAAAGGGAATTTCTGACTTTTGCCCCAAAATTAGGGGAATTTCTGCAATTTTGCTACAAAATACGGGGAATTTCTGCCTTTTTGCCAGAAAATAATGGGAATGCATACCTTTTTGCCATAAAAAGGAAAATTTCTTCATTTTTGCTCCAAAATAAGGGGAATTTCTGCATTTTTGCCTCTAAATATGTGGAATTTCTGTCTTTTTCTCCCAAAACAAAGGGAATTTCTGTCTTTTTTGCCCCAAAATAAGAGGAATTTCTGACTTATTTCCCTGAAATAAGTGAAATATTTGCAATTTTGCCCCAAAATACGGGAAATTTCTGCCTTTTTGCCCTGAAATATGTGAAATTTCTGCAATTTTACCCTAAAATAAGTCGAATTTCTGCCTTTTTGTCCCAAAATAATGGGAATTTCTGCCTATTTGCCCCAAAATAAGAAAAATTTTTGCGTTTTTTCTCTGAAATAAGTGAAATTTCTGCAATTTTGCCCTAAAATAAGGAAAATTTCTTCAATTTTTTTCAATAACAAGGGAAATTTCTTCAATTTTGCCCCAAAATAAGGGGAATTTCTGCAATTTTGCCCCAATGTAAAGGAAATTTCTGCAATTTTTCCCCAAAATAAGGGGAATTTCTGACTGTTTGCTTCCGAAAAAAAGAGATTTTCTGTCTTTTTGCCCTAAAATAAGGAGAATTTCTGCTTTTTTGCCCGAAAATTATGAAAATTTCTGCAATTTTGCTTCAAAATATGGGGAATTTCGGCTTTTTATCCCGAAAGTAAGGGGAATGTATACCTTTTGCCACAAAAAAGGGAAATTTCTTCATTTTTGCCCCAAAATAAGAGGTATTTTTGCTTTTTACCTCAAAATAAGTGAAATTTCTCTCTTTTAAACCAAAAATAAATGGAATTTCTCTCTTTTTGCCCCAAAATATAAGAAATTTTTTAATTAGGCCCTGAAATAAGTGATATTTCTGCAATTTTGACCCAAAATAAAAGAAATTTCTGCCTTTATTCCACAAAATAAGGGGAATTACTGTCTTTTTGCCCCAAAATAAGGGAAATTTCTGCCTTTTTTCCCCCAAATAATGGGAATTTCAGCTTTTTTCCCTCAAAATAAAGGGAATTTCTGAATTTTCGCCACAAAAGATTAAGAATTTCTGCATTTTTGCCCCAAAATAAAGAAAATTTCTGCATTTTTTCCCTGAAATAAGTGAAATTTCTGCAATTTTGCCCCAAAATAAGAGAAATTTTGGAATTTTTGCCCAAAATAAGTGGAATTTCTGAGTTATGCCCCAAAATAAAGAGAATTTCTGTCTTTTTGCCCCAACATATTGGGAATTTCTGCATTTTTGCCCCACAATTAGGGGAATTTTGCAATTTTGCTCCAAAATACGGGGAATTTCTGCCTCTTTGCCCGAAAATAAGGGGAATGCATAACTTTTTGCAATAAAAAAGGGAAATTTCTTCATTTTTGCTCCAAAATAATGGGAATTTCTGCCTTTTTGCCTCTAAATAAGTGGAATTTCTGTCTTTTTCCCCCAAAACAAAGGGAATTTTTGTCTTTTTTGCCCCAAAATAAGCGGGAATTTCTGACTTATTACCATGAAATAAGTGAAATTTCTGCAATTTTGCCCTAAAATAAGGGAAATTTCTGCAATTTTTCCATAACAAGGGAAATTTCTGCAATTTTTCCCCAAAATAAGGGGAATTTCACTTTTTTTGCCTCAAAATAAAGGAATTTTCAGCCTTTTTACCTGAAAATAAATGAATTTTATGCAATTTTGCCCCAAATAAAGGAAATTTCTGCAATTTTGCCCCAAAATAAAGTAAATTCCTGCAATTTTGCCCGAAAATAAAGGAAATTTTTTGAATTTTGCCCCAAAATAAGGGGAATTTCTGATTTTTGCCCCAAAATAAAGGGAATTTCTGCATTTTGCCCCAAAATTAGGAAAATGTCTGCAATTTTGCTCCAAAATACGGGGAATTTCTGCCTTTTTGCACGAAAATAATGGGAATGCATACCTTTTTGCCATAAAAAGGAAAATTTCTTCATTTTTGCTCCAAAATAAGGGGAATTTCTGCATTTTTGCCTCTAACTAAGTAAAATTTCTGTCTTTTTCCCCCAAAACAAAGAGAATTTCTGTCTTTTTTGCCCCAAAATAAGGTGAATTTCTGACTTATTACCCTGAAATAAGTGAAATTTCTGCAATTTTGCCACAAAATAAGGGAAATTTCTGCCTTTTTTCCCCCAATTAAGGGGAATTCAGCATTTTTACCTCAAAATAAGAGGAATTTCTGGATTTTTGCCACAAAATATTAGGAATTTCTGTTATTTTGCCCCAAAATAAGGAAAATTTCTTACTTTTTTCCCTGAAATAAGTGAAATTTCTGCAATTTTGCCCCAAAATAAGTGAAATTTCTACAATTTTGCCCCAAAATAAGGGAAATTTCTGGAATTTTGCCCCAAAAGAAGTGGAATTTCTGAGTTTTGCCCCAAAATAAGGAGAATTTCTGTCTTTTTGCCCCAACATATAGGGAATTTCTGCCTTTTGCCCCAGAATTAGGGGAATTTCTGCAATTGTGCTCCAAAATACGGAGAATTTCTGGCTTTTTTTCCAAAAATGAGGGAAATGCATATCTTTTTGCCATAAAAAAGGGAAATTTCTTCATTTTTGCTCCAAAATAAGGGGAATTTCTGCCTCTTTGCCTCTAAATAAGTGGAATTTCTGTCTTTTTCCCCCAAAACAACGGGAATTTCTGTATTTTTAGCCCCAAAATAAGGGGGAATTTCTGACTTATTACCCTGAAATAAGTGAAATTTCTGCAATTTTGCCCCAAAAAAAGGGAAATTTCTGCCTTTTTGTTCTGAAATATGAGAAATTTCTGCAATTTTACCGCAAAATAAGGTGAATTTCTGCCTTTTTGCCCTAAAATAATGAGATTTTCTGCCTTTTTGCCCCAAAATAAGAAACATTTTTGCTTTATTTCTCTGAAATAAGTGAAATTTCTGCAATTTTGTCCTAAAATAAGGGAAATTTCTGCAATTTTTTCCCGTAACAAGGGAAATGTATGCAATTTTTCCCCAAAATAAGGGGAATTTCTCTTTTTTTGCCCCAAAATAAAGGAAATTTCACCCTTTTTACCTGAAAATAAGTGAATTTTATGCAATTTTGCCCCAAATTAAGGAAATTTCTGCAATTTTGCCCCAAAATAAGGTAAATTCCTGCAATTTTACCCCAAAATAAAGGAAATTTCTTGAATTTTGCCCCAATATAAGGGGAATTTCTGATTTTTGTCCCAAAATAAAGGGAATTTCTGCCTTTTACCCCAAAATTAGGGGAATTTCTGCAATTTTGCTCCAAAATACAGGGAATTTCTGCCTTTTTGCCAGAAAATAATGGGAATGCATACCTTTTTGCCATAAAAAGGAAAATTTCTTCATTTTTGCTCCAAAATAAGGGGAATTTCTGCATTTTTGCATCTAACTAAGTGGAATTTCTGTCTTTTTCCCCCAAAACAAAGGGAATTTCTGTCTTTTTTGCCCCAAAATAAGGGGAATTTCTGACTTATTACCCTGAAATAAGTGAAATTTCTGCAATTTTGCCCCAAAATAAGGGAAATTTCTGCAATTTTGCCCCAATGTAAAGGAAATTTCGGCAATTTTTCCCCAAAATAAGGGGAATTTCTGAATGTTTGCTCCCGAAAAAAAGAGATTTTCTGTCTTTTTGCCCAAAAATAAGAATTTTTGCTTTTTTGCCCGAAAATTATGAAAATTTCAGCAATTATGCTTCAAAATATGGGGAATTTCGGCTTTTTATCCCGAAAGTAAGGGGAATGTATACCTTTTGCCACAAAAAAGGGAAATTTCTTCATTTTTGCCCCAAAATTAGAGGAATTTCTGCTTTTTACCTCAAAATAAGTGAAATTTCTCCCTTTTAAACCAAAAATAAATGGAATTTCTCCCTTTTTGCCCCAAAATATAAGGAATTTTTTAATTAGGCCCTGAAATAAGTGATATTTCTGCAATTTTGCCCCAAAATAAAAGAAATTTCTGCCTTTATGCCACAAAATAAGGGGAATTACTGTATTTTTGCCCCAAAATAAGGGAAATTTCTGCCTTTTTGCCCCCAAATAAGGGGAATTTCAGCCTTTTTCCCTCAAAATAAAGAGAATTTCTGCATTTTCGCCACAAAATATTAAGAATTTCTGCATTTTTGCCCCAAAATAAAGAAAATTTCTGCATTTTTTCCCTGAAATAAGTGAAATTTCTGCAATTTTGCTCCAAAATAAGAGCAATTTTGGAATTTTTGCCCAAAATAAGTGGAATTTCTGAATTATGCCCCAAAATAAAGAGAATTTCTGTCTTTTTGCCCCAACATATTGGGAATTTCTGCATTTTTGCCCCACAATTAGGGGAATTTTGCAATTTTGCTCCAAAATACGGGGAATTTCTGCCTTTTTGCCAGAAAATAAGGGGAATGCATAACTTTTTACCATAAAAAAGGGAAATTTCTTCATTTTTGCTCCAAAATAATGGGAATTTCTGCCTTTTTGCCTCTAAATAAGTGAAATTTCTGTCTTTTTCCCCCAAAACAAAGGGAATTTCTCTCTTTTTTGCCCCAAAATAAGGCGAATTTTTGACTTATTACCCTGAAATAAGTGAAATTTCTGCAATTTTGCCCCAAAATAAAGGAAATTTCTGCAATTTTGCCACAATGTAAAGGAAATTTCTGCAATTTTGCCCCAAAATAAGGGGAATTTCTGACTGTTTGCTCCCGAAAAAAGGAGATTTTCTGTCTTTTTGCCCTAAATAAGGAGAATTTCTGCTTTTTTGCCCGAAAATTATGAAAATTTCTGCAATTTTGCTTCAAAATACGGGGAATTTCAGCTTTTTATCCCGAAAGTAAGGGGAATGTATACTTTTGCCACAAAAAAGGGAAATTTCTTCATTTTTGCCCCAAAATAAGAGGAATTTCTGCTTTTTACCTCAAAATAAGTGAAATTTCTCCCTTTTTAACCAAAAATAAATGGAATTTCTCTCTTTTTGCCCCAAAATAAAAGGAATTTTTTAATTAGGCCCTGAAATAAGTGATATTTCTGCAATTTTGCCCCGAAATAAAAGAAATTTCTACCTTTTTGCCACAAAATAAGGGGAATTACTGTCTTTTTGCCCCAAAATAAGGGAAATTTCTGCCTTTTTGCCCCCAAATAAGGGGAATTTCAGCCTTTTTCCCTCAAAATAAAGGGAATTTCTGCATTTTTGCCACAAAATATTAAGAATTTCTACATTTTTGCCCCAAAATAAGGAAAATTTCTGCCTTTTTTCCCTGAAATAAGTGAAATTTCTGCAATTTTTGCCCCAAAATAAGAGAAATTTTGAATTTTTTCCCCAAATTAAGTGGAATTTCTGAATTATGCCCTTAAATAAGGAGAATTTCTGTCTTTTTGCCCCAACATAATAGGAATTTCTGCATTTTAGCCCAACAATTAGGGGAATTTCTGCAATTTTGCTCCAAAATACAGGGAATTTCTGCCTTTTTGCCCGAAAATAAGGGGAATGCATAACATTTTGCCATAAAAAAGGGAAATTTCTTTATTTTTGCTCCAAAATAATTGGAATTTCTGCCTTTTTGCCCTGAAATATGTGAAATTTCTGCAATTTTACCCCAAAATAAGTCGAATTTCTGCCATTTTGCCCCAAAATAATGGGAATTTCTGCCTATTTGCCCCAAAATAAGAAAAATTTTTGCGTTTTTTCTCTGAAATAAGTGAAATTTCTGCAATTTTGCCCTAAAATAAGGAAAATTTCTGCAATTTTTTTCAATAACAAGGGAAATTTCTTCAATTTTGCCCCAAAATAAGGGGAATTTCTCCCTTTTTGCCCGAAAATAAAGGAAATTTCAGCCTTTTTAACTGAAAATAATTGAAGTTTCTGCAATTTTGCCCCAAATAAGAAAAATTTCTGCAATTTTGCCCCAAAATAAGGTAAATTCCTGCAATTTTGCCCCAAATTAAAAGAAATTTCTTGAATTTTGCCCCAAAATAAGGGGAATTTATGATTTTTGCCCCAAAATAAAGGGAATTTCTGCCTTTTGCCCCTAAATTAGGGGAACTTCTGCAATTTTACCCCAAAATAAGTCGAATTTCTGCCTTTTTGCACCAAAATAATGGGAAATTCTGCCTTTTTGCCCCAAAATAAGAAAAATTTTTGCTTTTTTTCTCTGAAATAAGTGAAATTTCTGCAATTTTTTCTAAAATAAGGAAAATTTCTGCAATTTTTCCCCATAATAAGAGAAATTTCTGCAATTTTGCCCCAATATAAGAGAAATTTCTCCCTTTTTGCCCCAAAATAAAGAAAATATCAGCCATTTTTTCTGAAAATAAGTGAAATTTCTGCAATTTTGCCCCAAATAAGGGAAATTTCTGCAATTTTGCCCAAAAATAAGGTAAATTCCTCCAATTTTGCCCCAAAATAAAGGGAATTTCTTGAATTTTGCCCCAAAATAAAAAGATTTTCTGATTTTTGCCCCAAAAATAGGGGATTTTCTGCAATTTTCCTCCAAAATACGGGGAATTTCTGCCTTTTTGCTCCAAAATACTTGGAATTTCTGCGGTTTTGCCCGAAAATAATGGAAATGCATACCTTTTTGCCATAAAAAATGAAATTTCTTCATTTTTGCTCCAAAATAAGGGGAATTTCTGCCTTTTTGCCTCTAAATAAGTGGAATTTCTGTCTTTTTCCTTGAAAACAAAGGGAATTTCTCTCTTTTTTGCCCCAAAATAGGAGGAATTTCTGACTTATTACCCTGAAATAAGTGAAATTTCTACAATTTTGCCCCAGAATAAGGGAAATTTCTGCCTTTTTGCCCTGAAATATGTGAAATTTCTGCAATTTTACCCCAAAATAAGTCGAATTTCTGCCTTTTTGCCCAGAAATAATGGGAATTTCTGCCTTTTTGCCTCAAAATAAAAAAAATTTTTGCACTTTTTCTCTGAAATAAGTGAAATTTCTGCAATTTTGCCCTAAAATAAGGAAAATTTCTGCAATTTTTTTCAATAACAAGAGAAATTTCTTCAATTTTGCCCCAAAATAAGGGGAATTTCTCCCTTTTTGCCCCAAAATAAAAGAAATTTCAGCCTTTTTACCTGAAAATAATTGAAGTTTCTGCAATTTTGCCCCAAATAAGAAAAATTTCTGCAATTTGGCCCCAAAATAAGGTAAATTCCTGCAATTTTGCCCCAAATTAAAGGAAATTTCTTGAATTTTGCCCCAAAATAAGGGGAATTTATGATTTTTGCCCCAAAATAAAGGGAATTTCTGCCTTTTGCCCCTAAATTAGGGGAATTTCTGCAATTTTACCCCAATATAAGTCGAATTTCTGCCTTTTTGCCCCAAAATAATGGGAATTTCTGCCTTTTTGCCCAAAAATAAGAAAAATTTTTGCTTTTTTTCTCTGAAATAAGTGAAATTTCTGCAATTTTGTTCTAAAATAAAGAAAATTTCTGCAATTTTTCCCCATAATAAGAGAAATTTTTGCAATTTTGCCCCAAAATAAGAGAAATTTCTCTCTTTTTGCCCCAAAATAAAGGATATATCAGCCCTTATTCCTGAAAATAAGTGAAATTTCTGCAATTTTGCCCCAAATAAGGGAAATTTCTGCAATTTTGCCCAAAAATAAGATAAATTCCTCCAATTTTGCCCCAAAATAAAGGGAATTTCTTGAATTTTGCCCCAAAATTAAGAGAGTTTCTGATTTTTGCCCCAAAATTAAGGGATTTTCTGCAATTTTGCTCCAAAATACGGGGAATTTCTGCCTTTTTGCTCCAAAATACAGGGATTTTCTGCGTTTTTGCCCGAAAATAATGGGAATGCATACCTTTTTGCCATAAAAAATGAAATTTCTTCATTTTTGCTCCAAAATAAGGGGAATTTCTGCCTTTTTGCCTCTAAATAAGTGGAATTTCTGTCTTTTTCCCACAAAACAAAGGGAATTTCTCTCTTTTTTGCCCCAAAATAAGAGGAATTTCTGACTCATTACCCTGAAATAAGTGAAATTTCTGCAATTTTGCCCCAAAATAAGGGAAATTTCTGCCTTTTTGACCCCAAATAAGGGGAATTCAGCCTTTTTACCTCAAAATAAGAGGAATTTCTGCATTTTTGCCACAAAATATTAGGAATTTCTGTTATTTTGCCCCAAAATAAGGAAAATTTCTGACTTTTTTTCCTGAAATAAGTGAAATTTCTGCAATTTTGCCCCAAAATAAGTGAAATTTCTAAAATTTTGCCCCAAAATAAGGGAAATTTCTGGAATTTTGCCCCAAAAGAAGTGGAATTTCTGAGTTTTGCCCCAAAATAAGGAGAATTTCTGTCTTTTTGCCCAAACATATAGGGAATTTCTGCCTTTTGCCCCAGAATTAGGGGAATTTCTGCAATTTTGCTCCAAAGTACGGAGAATTTCTGCCTTTTTTCCCAAAAATAAGGGAAATGCATATCTTTTTGCCATAAAAAAGGGAAATTTCTTCATATTTGCTCCAAAATAAGGGGAATTTCTGCCTTTTTGACTCTAAATAAGTGGAATTTCTGTCTTTTTTTCCCAAAACAACGGGAATTTCTGTATTGTTAGCCCCAAAATAAGGGGGAATTTCTGACTTATTACCCTTAAATAAGTGAAATTTCTGCAATTTTGCCCCGAAAAAAGGGAAATTTCTGCCTTTTTGCCCTGAAATATGTGAAATTTCTGCAATTTTACCGCTAAATAAGGTGAATTTCTGCCTTTTTGCCATAAAATAATGAGATTTTCTACCTTTTTGCCCCAAAATAAGAAACATTTTTGCTTTATTTCTCTGAAATAAGTGAAATTTCTGCAATTTTGTCCTAAAATAAGGGAAATTTCTGCAATTTTTTCCCATAACAAGGAAAATTTCTGCAATTTTGCCCCAAAATAAGGGGAATTTCTCTTTTTTGCCCCAAAATAAAGAAAATTTCAGCCTTTTTACCTGAAAAAAGTGAATTTTATGCAATTTTGCCCCAAATTAAGCAAATTTCTGCAATTTTGCCCCAAAATAAGGTAAATTCCTGCAATTTTAAACCAAAATAAAGGAAATTTCTTGAATTTTGCCCCAAAATAAGGGGAATGTCTGAATTTTGTCCCAAAATAAAGGGAATTTCTGACTTTTGCCCCAAAATTAGGGGAATTTCTGCAATTTTGCTACAAAATACGGGGAATTTCTGCCTTTTTGCCAGAAAATAATGGGAATGCATACCTTTTTGCCATAAAAAGGAAAATTTCTTCATTTTTGCTCCAAAATAAGGGGAATTTCTGCATTTTGCCTCTAAATATGTGGAATTTCTGTCTTTTTCTCCCAAAACAAAGGGAATTTCTGTCTTTTTTGCCCCAAAATAAGAGGAATTTCTGACTTATTTCCCTGAAATAAGTGAAATATTTGCAATTTTGCCCCAAAATACGGGAAATTTCTGCCTTTTTGCCCTGAAATATGTGAAATTTCTGCAATTTTACCCTAAAATAAGTCGAATTTCTGCCTTTTTGTCCCAAAATAATGGGAATTTCTGCCTATTTGCCCCAAAATAAGAAAAATTTTTGCGTTTTTTCTCTGAAATAAGTGAAATTTCTGCAATTTTGCCCTAAAATAAGGAAAATTTCTTCAATTTTTTTCAATAACAAGGGAAATTTCTTCAATTTTGCCCCAAAATAAGGGGAATTTCTGCAATTTTGCCCCAATGTAAAGGAAATTTCTGCAATTTTTCCCCAAAATAAGGGGAATTTCTGACTGTTTGCTTCCGAAAAAAAGAGATTTTCTGTCTTTTTGCCCTAAAATAAGGAGAATTTCTGCTTTTTTGCCCGAAAATTATGAAAATTTCTGCAATTTTGCTTCAAAATATGGGGAATTTCGGCTTTTTATCCCGAAAGTAAGGGGAATGTATACCTTTTGCCACAAAAAAGGGAAATTTCTTCATTTTTGCCCCAAAATAAGAGGTATTTTTGCTTTTTACCTCAAAATAAGTGAAATTTCTCTCTTTTAAACCAAAAATAAATGGAATTTCTCTCTTTTTGCCCCAAAATATAAGAAATTTTTTAATTAGGCCCTGAAATAAGTGATATTTCTGCAATTTTGACCCAAAATAAAAGAAATTTCTGCCTTTATTCCACAAAATAAGGGGAATTACTGTCTTTTTGCCCCAAAATAAGGGAAATTTCTGCCTTTTTTCCCCCAAATAATGGGAATTTCAGCTTTTTTCCCTCAAAATAAAGGGAATTTCTGAATTTTCGCCACAAAATATTAAGAATTTCTGCATTTTTGCCCCAAAATAAAGAAAATTTCTGCATTTTTTCCCTGAAATAAGTGAAATTTCTGCAATTTTGCCCCAAAATAAGAGAAATTTTGGAATTTTTGCCCAAAATAAGTGGAATTTCTGAGTTATGCCCCAAAATAAAGAGAATTTCTGTCTTTTTGCCCCAACATATTGGGAATTTCTGCATTTTTGCCCCACAATTAGGGGAATTTTGCAATTTTGCTCCAAAATACGGGGAATTTCTGCCTCTTTGCCCGAAAATAAGGGGAATGCATAACTTTTTGCAATAAAAAAGGGAAATTTCTTCATTTTTGCTCCAAAATAATGGGAATTTCTGCCTTTTTGCCTCTAAATAAGTGGAATTTCTGTCTTTTTCCCCCAAAACAAAGGGAATTTTTGTCTTTTTTGCCCCAAAATAAGCGGGAATTTCTGACTTATTACCATGAAATAAGTGAAATTTCTGCAATTTTGCCCTAAAATAAGGGAAATTTCTGCAATTTTTCCATAACAAGGGAAATTTCTGCAATTTTTCCCCAAAATAAGGGGAATTTCACTTTTTTTGCCTCAAAATAAAGGAATTTTCAGCCTTTTTACCTGAAAATAAATGAATTTTATGCAATTTTGCCCCAAATAAAGGAAATTTCTGCAATTTTGCCCCAAAATAAAGTAAATTCCTGCAATTTTGCCCGAAAATAAAGGAAATTTTTTGAATTTTGCCCCAAAATAAGGGGAATTTCTGATTTTTGCCCCAAAATAAAGGGAATTTCTGCATTTTGCCCCAAAATTAGGAAAATGTCTGCAATTTTGCTCCAAAATACGGGGAATTTCTGCCTTTTTGCACGAAAATAATGGGAATGCATACCTTTTTGCCATAAAAAGGAAAATTTCTTCATTTTTGCTCCAAAATAAGGGGAATTTCTGCATTTTTGCCTCTAACTAAGTAAAATTTCTGTCTTTTTCCCCCAAAACAAAGAGAATTTCTGTCTTTTTTGCCCCAAAATAAGGTGAATTTCTGACTTATTACCCTGAAATAAGTGAAATTTCTGCAATTTTGCCACAAAATAAGGGAAATTTCTGCCTTTTTTCCCCCAATTAAGGGGAATTCAGCATTTTTACCTCAAAATAAGAGGAATTTCTGGATTTTTGCCACAAAATATTAGGAATTTCTGTTATTTTGCCCCAAAATAAGGAAAATTTCTTACTTTTTTCCCTGAAATAAGTGAAATTTCTGCAATTTTGCCCCAAAATAAGTGAAATTTCTACAATTTTGCCCCAAAATAAGGGAAATTTCTGGAATTTTGCCCCAAAAGAAGTGGAATTTCTGAGTTTTGCCCCAAAATAAGGAGAATTTCTGTCTTTTTGCCCCAACATATAGGGAATTTCTGCCTTTTGCCCCAGAATTAGGGGAATTTCTGCAATTGTGCTCCAAAATACGGAGAATTTCTGGCTTTTTTTCCAAAAATGAGGGAAATGCATATCTTTTTGCCATAAAAAAGGGAAATTTCTTCATTTTTGCTCCAAAATAAGGGGAATTTCTGCCTCTTTGCCTCTAAATAAGTGGAATTTCTGTCTTTTTCCCCCAAAACAACGGGAATTTCTGTATTTTTAGCCCCAAAATAAGGGGGAATTTCTGACTTATTACCCTGAAATAAGTGAAATTTCTGCAATTTTGCCCCAAAAAAAGGGAAATTTCTGCCTTTTTGTTCTGAAATATGAGAAATTTCTGCAATTTTACCACAAAATAAGGTGAATTTCTGCCTTTTTGCCCTAAAATAATGAGATTTTCTGCCTTTTTGCCCCAAAATAAGAAACATTTTTGCTTTATTTCTCTGAAATAAGTGAAATTTCTGCAATTTTGTCCTAAAATAAGGGAAATTTCTGCAATTTTTTCCCGTAACAAGGAAAATGTATGCAATTTTTCCCCAAAATAAGGGGAATTTCTCTTTTTTTGCCCCAAAATAAAGGAAATTTCACCCTTTTTACCTGAAAATAAGTGAATTTTATGCAATTTTGCCCCAAATTAAGGAAATTTCTGCAATTTTGCCCCAAAATAAGGTAAATTCCTGCAATTTTACCCCAAAATAAAGGAAATTTCTTGAATTTTGCCCCAATATAAGGGGAATTTCTGATTTTTGTCCCAAAATAAAGGGAATTTCTGCCTTTTACCCCAAAATTAGGGGAATTTCTGCAATTTTGCTCCAAAATACAGGGAATTTCTGCCTTTTTGCCAGAAAATAATGGGAATGCATACCTTTTTGCCATAAAAAGGAAAATTTCTTCATTTTTGCTCCAAAATAAGGGGAATTTCTGCATTTTTGCATCTAACTAAGTGGAATTTCTGTCTTTTTCCCCCAAAACAAAGGGAATTTCTGTCTTTTTTGCCCCAAAATAAGGGGAATTTCTGACTTATTACCCTGAAATAAGTGAAATTTCTGCAATTTTGCCCCAAAATAAGGGAAATTTCTGCAATTTTGCCCCAATGTAAAGGAAATTTCGGCAATTTTTCCCCAAAATAAGGGGAATTTCTGAATGTTTGCTCCCGAAAAAAAGAGATTTTCTGTCTTTTTGCCCAAAAATAAGAATTTTTGCTTTTTTGCCCGAAAATTATGAAAATTTCAGCAATTATGCTTCAAAATATGGGGAATTTCGGCTTTTTATCCCGAAAGTAAGGGGAATGTATACCTTTTGCCACAAAAAAGGGAAATTTCTTCATTTTTGCCCCAAAATTAGAGGAATTTCTGCTTTTTACCTCAAAATAAGTGAAATTTCTCCCTTTTAAACCAAAAATAAATGGAATTTCTCCCTTTTTGCCCCAAAATATAAGGAATTTTTTAATTAGGCCCTGAAATAAGTGATATTTCTGCAATTTTGCCCCAAAATAAAAGAAATTTCTGCCTTTATGCCACAAAATAAGGGGAATTACTGTATTTTTGCCCCAAAATAAGGGAAATTTCTGCCTTTTTGCCCCCAAATAAGGGGAATTTCAGCCTTTTTCCCTCAAAATAAAGAGAATTTCTGCATTTTCGCCACAAAATATTAAGAATTTCTGCATTTTTGCCCCAAAATAAAGAAAATTTCTGCATTTTTTCCCTGAAATAAGTGAAATTTCTGCAATTTTGCTCCAAAATAAGAGCAATTTTGGAATTTTTGCCCAAAATAAGTGGAATTTCTGAATTATGCCCCAAAATAAAGAGAATTTCTGTCTTTTTGCCCCAACCTATTGGGAATTTCTGCATTTTTGCCCCACAATTAGGGGAATTTTGCAATTTTGCTCCAAAATACGGGGAATTTCTGCCTTTTTGCCAGAAAATAAGGGGAATGCATAACTTTTTACCATAAAAAAGGGAAATTTCTTCATTTTTGCTCCAAAATAATGGGAATTTCTGCCTTTTTGCCTCTAAATAAGTGAAATTTCTGTCTTTTTCCCCCAAAACAAAGGGAATTTCTCTCTTTTTTGCCCCAAAATAAGGCGAATTTTTGACTTATTACCCTGAAATAAGTGAAATTTCTGCAATTTTGCCCCAAAATAAAGGAAATTTCTGCAATTTTGCCACAATGTAAAGGAAATTTCTGCAATTTTGCCCCAAAATAAGGGGAATTTCTGACTGTTTGCTCCCGAAAAAAGGAGATTTTCTGTCTTTTTGCCCTAAATAAGGATAATTTCTGCTTTTTTGCCCGAAAATTATGAAAATTTCTGCAATTTTGCTTCAAAATACGGGGAATTTCAGCTTTTTATCCCGAAAGTAAGGGGAATGTATACTTTTGCCACAAAAAAGGGAAATTTCTTCATTTTTGCCCCAAAATAAGAGGAATTTCTGCTTTTTACCTCAAAATAAGTGAAATTTCTCCCTTTTTAACCAAAAATAAATGGAATTTCTCTCTTTTTGCCCCAAAATAAAAGGAATTTTTTAATTAGGCCCTGAAATAAGTGATATATCTGCAATTTTGCCCCGAAATAAAAGAAATTTCTACCTTTTTGCCACAAAATAAGGGGAATTACTGTCTTTTTGCCCCAAAATAAGGGAAATTTCTGCCTTTTTGCCCCCAAATAAGGGGAATTTCAGCCTTTTTCCCTCAAAATAAAGGGAATTTCTGCATTTTTGCCACAAAATATTAAGAATTTCTACATTTTTGCCCCAAAATAAGGAAAATTTCTGCCTTTTTTCCCTGAAATAAGTGAAATTTCTGCAATTTTTGCCCCAAAATAAGAGAAATTTTGAATTTTTTCCCCAAATTAAGTGGAATTTCTGAATTATGCCCTTAAATAAGGAGAATTTCTGTCTTTTTGCCCCAACATAATAGGAATTTCTGCATTTTAGCCCAACAATTAGGGGAATTTCTGCAATTTTGCTCCAAAATACAGGGAATTTCTGCCTTTTTGCCCGAAAATAAGGGGAATGCATAACATTTTGCCATAAAAAAGGGAAATTTCTTTATTTTTGCTCCAAAATAATTGGAATTTCTGCCTTTTTGCCCTGAAATATGTGAAATTTCTGAAATTTTACCCCAAAATAAGTCGAATTTCTGCCATTTTGCCCCAAAATAATGGGAATTTCTGCCTATTTGCCCCAAAATAAGAAAAATTTTTGCGTTTTTTCTCTGAAATAAGTGAAATTTCTGCAATTTTGCCCTAAAATAAGGAAAATTTCTGCAATTTTTTTCAATAACAAGGGAAATTTCTTCAATTTTGCCCCAAAATAAGGGGAATTTCTCCCTTTTTGCCCCAAAATAAAGGAAATTTCAGCCTTTTTAACTGAAAATAATTGAAGTTTCTGCAATTTTGCCCCAAATAAGAAAAATTTCTGCAATTTTGCCCCAAAATAAGGTAAATTCCTGCAATTTTGCCCCAAATTAAAAGAAATTTCTTGAATTTTGCCCCAAAATAAGGGGAATTTATGATTTTTGCCCCAAAATAAAGGGAATTTCTGCCTTTTGCCCCTAAATTAGGGGAACTTCTGCAATTTTACCCCAAAATAAGTCGAATTTCTGCCTTTTTGCACCAAAATAATGGGAAATTCTGCCTTTTTGCCCCAAAATAAGAAAAATTTTTGCTTTTTTTCTCTGAAATAAGTGAAATTTCTGCAATTTTTTCTAAAATAAGGAAAATTTCTGCAATTTTTCCCCATAATAAGAGAAATTTCTGCAATTTTGCCCCAATATAAGAGAAATTTCTCCCTTTTTGCCCCAAAATAAAGAAAATATCAGCCATTTTTTCTGAAAATAAGTGAAATTTCTGCAATTTTGCCCCAAATAAGGGAAATTTCTGCAATTTTGCCCAAAAATAAGGTAAATTCCTCCAATTTTGCCCCAAAATAAAGGGAATTTCTTGAATTTTGCCCCAAAATAAAAAGATTTTCTGATTTTTGCCCCAAAAATAGGGGATTTTCTGCAATTTTCCTCCAAAATACGGGGAATTTCTGCCTTTTTGCTCCAAAATACATGGAATTTCTGCGGTTTTGCCCGAAAATAATGGAAATGCATACCTTTTTGCCATAAAAAATGAAATTTCTTCATTTTTGCTCCAAAATAAGGGGAATTTCTGCCTTTTTGCCTCTAAATAAGTGGAATTTCTGTCTTTTTCCCACAAAACAAAGGGAATTTCTCTCTTTTTTGCCCCAAAATAAGAGGAATTTCTGACTCATTACCCTGAAATAAGTGAAATTTCTACAATTTTGCCCCAAAATAAGGGAAATTTCTGCCTTTTTGCCCCCAAATAAGGGGAATTCAGCCTTTTTACCTCAAAATAAGAGGAATTTCTGCATTTTTGCCACAAAATATTAGGAATTTCTGTTATTTTGCCCCAAAATAAGGAAAATTTCTGACTTTTTTTCCTGAAATAAGTGAAATTCCTGCAATTTTGCCCTAAAATAAGTGAAATTTCTTCAATTTTCCCCCAAAATAAGAGAAATTTTTGGAATTTTGCCCCAAAAGAGGTGGAATTTCTGAGTTTTGCCCCAAAATAAGGAGAATTTCTGTCTTTTTGCTCCAACATATAGGGAATTTCTGCCTTTTTTCCCCAGAATTAGGGGAATTTCTGTAATTTTGCTCCAAAATACGGGGAATTTCTGCCTTTTTTTCCCAAAAATAAGGGAAATGCATATCTTTTTGCCATAAAAAAGGGAAATTTCTTCATTTTTGCTCCAAAATAAGGGGAATTTCTGCCTTTTTGAATCTAAATAAGTGGAATTTCTGTCTTTTTCCCCCAAAACAACGGAAATTTCTTTATTTTTGCCCCAAAATAAGGGGAAATTTCTGACTTATTACCCTGAAATAAGTGAAATTTCTGCAATTTTGCCCCCCAAAAAGGGAAATTTCTGCCTTTTTGCCCTGAAATATGTGAAATTTCTGCAATTTTACCGCAAAATAAGGTGAATTTCTGCCTTTTTGCCCTAAAATAATGAGATTTTCTGCTTTTTTGCCCCAAAATAAGAAACATTTTTGCTTTATTTCTCTGAAATAAGTGAAATTTCTGCAATTTTGCCCTAAAATAAGAGAAATTTCTGCAATTTTTTCCCATAACAAGGGAAATTTCTGAAATTTTTCCCCAAAATAAAAGGAATTTCTCTTTTTTTGCCCCAAAATAAAGGAAATTTCAACCTTTTTACCTGAAAATAAGTGAATTTTATGCAATTTTGCCCCAAATTAAGGAAATTCCTGCAATTTTACCCCAAAATAAAGGAAATTTCTTCAATTTTGCCACAAAATAAGGGGAATTTCTGATTTTTGTCCCAAAATAAAGGGAATTTCTGCCTTTTGCCCCAAAATTAGGGGAATTTCTGCAATTTTACTCCAAATACGGGGAATTTCTGCCTTTTTTGCCAGAAAATAATGGGAATGCATACCTTTTTGCCATAAAAAGGAAAATTTCTTCATTTTTCCTCCAAAATAAGGGGAATTTCTGCCTTTTTGTCACTAAATAAGTGGAATTTCTGTCTTTTTCGTCCAAAACAATGGGAATTTCTGTATTTTTTGCCCCAAAATAAGGGGAAATTTCTGACTTATTACCCTGAAATAAGTGAAATTTCTGCAATTTTGCCCCAAAATAAGGGAAATTTCTGCCTTTTTGTCCTGAAATATGTAAAATTTCTGCAATTTTACCCCAAAATAAGGTGAATTTCTGCCTTTTTGCCCTATAATAATGGGAATTTCTGCCTTTTTGCCCCAAAATAAGAAACATTTTTGCTTTATTTCTCTGAAATAAGTGAAATTTCTGCAATTTTGCCCTAAAATAAGGGAAATTTCTGCAATTTTATCCCATAACAAGGGAATTTTCTGCAATTTTGCCCCAAAATAAGGGGAATTTCTCTTTTTTTGCCCTAAAATAAAGGAAATTTCAGACTTTTTACCTGAAAATAAGTGAATTTTATGCAATTTTGCCCCAAATAAAGGAAATGTCTGCAATTTTACCCCAAAATAAGGTAAATTCCTGCAATTTTGCCCAAAAATAAAAGAAATTTCTTGAATTTTGCCCCAAAATAAGGGGAATTTCTGATTTTTGCCCCAAAATAAAGGAAATTTCTGCCTTTTGCCCCAAAATAAGGGGAATTTCTGCAATTTTGCTCCAAAATACGGGGAATTTCTGCCTTTTTGCCCGAAAATAATGGGAATGCATACCTTTTTGCCATAAAAAGGGAAATTTCTTCATTTTTGCTCCAAAATAAGGGGAATTTCTGCATTTTTGCCTCTAACTAAGTGGAATTTCTGTCTTTTTCCCCCAAAACAAAGGGAATTTCTGTCTTTTATTCCCCAAAATAAGGGGAATTTCTGACTTATTACCCTGAAATAAGTGAAATTTCTGCAATTTTGCCCCAAAATAAGGGAAATTTCTGCAATTTTGCCCCAATGTAAAGGAAATTTCTGCAATTGTGCCCCAAAATAAGGGGAATTTCTGACTGTTTGCTCTTGAAAAAAGGAGATTTTCTGTCTTTTTGCCCTAAAATAAGAAGAATTTCTGCTTTTTTGCCTGAAAATTATGAAAATGTCTGCAATTTTGCTTCAAAATACGGGCAATTTCGGCTTTTTATCCCGAAAGTAAGGGGAATGTATACCTTTTGCCACAAAAAAGGGAAATTTCTTCATTTTTGCCCCAAAATTAGAGGAATTTCTGCTTTTTACCTCAAAATAAGTGAAATTTCTCCCTTTTTAACCAAAAATAAATGGAATTTCTTTTATTTTGCCCCAAGATAAAAGGAATTTTTGAATTAGGCCCTGAAATAAGTGATATTTCTGCAATTTTGACCCAAAATAAAAGAAATTTCTACCTTTTTGCCACAAAATAAGGGAAATTACTGTCTTTTTGCCCCAAAATAAGAGAAATTTCTGCCTTTTTGCCCACAAATGAGAGGAATTTCAGCCTTTTTCCCTCAAAATAAAGGGAATTTCTGCAATTTTGCCCCAAAATAAGTGAAATTTCAGCAATTTTGCCCCAAAATAAGGGAAATTTCTTGAATTTTGCCCCAAATAAGTGGAATTTCTGAATTTTGCCCAAAAATAAAAAGAATTTCTGTATTTTGATCAAACATATAAGGAATTTCTGCATTTTTGCCCCACAATTAGGGGAATTTCTGCAATTTTGCTTCAAAATATGAGGAATATCTGCCTTTTTGTCCGAAAATAAGGGGAATGCATAACTTTTTGCCATAAAAAAGGAAAATTTCTTCATTTTTGCTCCAAAATAAGGGGAATTTCTGCCTTTTTGCCTCTAAATAAGTGGAATTTCTGTCTTTTTCCCCCAAAACAAAGGGAATTTCTGTCTTTTTTGCCCCAAAATAAGGGAAATTTTTGCCTTTTTGCCCTGAAATATGTGAAAATTCTGCAATTTTACCCCAAAATAAGGTGAATTTCTGCATTTTGCCCCAAAATAATGGGAATTTCTGCTTTCTGGCCCCAAAATAAGAAAAATTTTTGCTTTTTTTCACTGAAATAAGTTAAATTTCTGCAATTTTGCTTTAAATTAAGGGAAATTTCTGCAATATTTCAACATATTAAGGGAAATTTCTGCAATTTTGACCCATAATAAGGGGAATTTCTTCCTTTTTGTCCCAAAATAAATGAAGTTTCAGCCTTTTTACCTGAAAATAAGTGAAATTTCTGTAATTTTGCCCCATATAAGGGAAATTTCTGCAATTTTGCTCCAAAATAAGGTAAATTCCTGCAATTATGCCCCAAAATAGAGGAAATTTCTTGAATTTTGCCCCAAAATAATGGGAATTTCTGATTTTGGCCCCAAAATAAAGGGAATTTCTGCCTTTTGCCCCAAAATTAAGGGAATTTCTGCAATTTTGCTCCAAAATATGAGGAATTTCTGCCTTTTTGCCCGAAAATAATGGGAATGCATACCTTTTTGTCATAAAAAGGATAATTTCTTCATTTTTGCTCCAAAAAAAGGGGAATTTCTGCATTTTTGCCTCTAATTAAGTGGAATTTCTGTCTTTTTCCCCCAAAACAAAGGGAATTTCTGGTTTTTTTGCCGCAAAATAAGGAGAATTTCTCAATTATTACCCTGACATAAGTGAAATTTCTGCAATTTTGTCCCAAAATAAGCGAAATTTCTGCAATTTTGCCCCAATGTAAAGGAAATTTCTGCAATTTTGCCCAAAAATAAGGGGAATTTCTGACTGTTTGTTCCAAAAATGGGAGATTTTGTGCCTTTTTGCCCAAAAATAAGGAAAATTTCTGCCTTTTTGCTCAAAAATTATGAAAATTTTTGTAATTTTGCTTCAAAATACAGGGAATTTCTGCTTTTATCCCGAAAGTAAGGGGAATGCATACCTTTTTGCCATAAAAAGGTAAATTTCTTCATTTTTGCTCCAAAATAAGGGGAATTTCGGCCTTTTTGCCTCTAAATAAGTATAATTTCTGTCTTTTTTTTCAGAAACAAAGGGAATTTCTGTCTTTTTTACCCTAAAATAAGTGGAATTTCTGACTTATTACCCTGAAATATGTGAAATTTCTGCAATTTTGCCCCAAAATAAGGGAAATTTCTTCATTTTGCCCCCAAATAAGGGGAATTTCAGGCTTTTTACCTCAAAATAAGGGGAATTTCTGCCTTTTTGCCCAAAAATAAGGAAAATTTCTCCCTTTTTTCCCTGAAATAAGTGAAATTTCTGAAATTTTGCCCAAAAATAAGTGAAATTTCTGCAATTTTGGCCCAGAATAAGGGAAATTTCTGGAATTTTGCCCCAAAATAAGTGGAATTTAGAGTTTTGCCCCAAAATAAAAAGAATTTCTGTCTTTTTGCCCCAACATATAGGGAATTTCTGCGTTTTTGCCTCACATTTAGGGGAATTTCTGCAATTTTGCTCCAAAATACAGAGAATTTCTGCCTTTTTGCACAAAAATAAGAAGAATGCATACCTTTTTGCCTTAAAAAAGGGAAATTTCTTCATTTTTGCTCCAAAATAAGAGGAATTTCTGTTTTTTTGCCTCTAAATAAGTGGAATTTCTGTTTTTTCCTCCAAAACAAAGGGATTTTCTGTCTTTTTTGCCCCAAAATCAAGAAAATTTTTGACTTATTACCCTGAAATAAGTAAAATTTCTGTATTTTGCCCCAAAATAAGGGAAATTTCTGCCTTTTTGCCCCCAAATATGGGGAATTTCAGCCTTTTCACCTCAAAATAAGAGGAATTTCTGCATTTTGCCACAAAATATTAGGAATTTCTTCCTTTTTGCCCCAAAATAAAGAAAATTTCTGCCTTTTTTTCCTTAAATAAGTGAAATTTCTGCAATTTTGACCTAAAATGAGTGAAATTTTGCAATTTTGCCCCAAAATAAGGGGAATTTCTGGAATTTTGCCCCAAAATAAGTGGAATTTCTGAGTTTTGCCCCCAAATAAGGAGAATTTCTGTCTTTTTGCCCCAACATATAAGGAATTTCTGAATTTTTGCCCCACAATTAGGGGAATTTCTGCAATTTTGCTCCAAAATACGGGGAATTTCTGCCTTTTTTTCCGAAAATAAGGGGAATGCATAACTTTTTGCCATAAAAAGGGAAATTTCTTTATTTTTGCTCCAAAATAAGGGGAATTTCTGCCTTTTTGCTTCTAAATAAGTGGAATTTCTGTCTTTTTCCTCCAAAAAAAAGGGAATTTCTGTCTTTTTTGCCTCAAAATAAGGGATATTTCTGCCTTTTTGCCCTGAAATATGTGAAATTTCTGCAATTTTACCCCAAAATAAGGTGAATTTCTGACTTTTTGCCCCAAAATAATGAGAATTTCTGCATTTTTGCCCCAAAATAAGAAAAATTTTTGCTTTTTTCCTATGAAATAAGTGAAATTTCTGCAATTTTGGCCTAATATCACGGAAATTTCTGCAATTTTTCCCCATAATAAGGGAAGTTTTTGCAATTTTGCCCCAAAATAAGGGGAATTTCTCACTTTTTGCCCCAAAATAAAGGAAATTTCACCCTTTTTACCTGAAAATAACTGAAATTTCTGCAATTTTGCCCCAAATAAGGGAAATTTCTGAAATTGTGCCCCAAAATAAGGTAAATTATTGCAATTTTGCCTCAAAATAAAGGAAATTTCTGAATTTTTGCCCCAAAATAATGGGAATTTCTGAATTTTGCCCCAAAATAAAAAGTATTTTTGCCTTTTGCCCCAAAATTAGGAGAATTTCTGCACTTTTGCTCCAAAATACGAGGAATTTCTGCCTTTTTGCCCGAAAATAATAGGAATGCATACCTTTTTGCCATAAAAAGGTTAATTTCTTTATTTTTGCTCCAAAATAAAGGTGATTTCTGCCTTTTTACCTCTAAATAAGTGGAATTTCTGTCTTCTTCCCCCAAAACAAAAGAAATTTCTGTCTTTTTTGCCCCAAAATAAGGGGAATTTCTGACTTATTACCCTGAAATAAGTGAAATTTCTGCAATTTTGCCCCAAAATAAAGGAAGTTTCTTATATTTTGCCCCAATGTAAAGGAAATTTATGCAATTTTGCCCCAAAATAAGGGAAATTTCTGACTGTTTGTTACCAAAAAAAGGAGATTTTCTGTCTTTTTGCCCCCAAAAAAAAGAATTTCTGTCTTTTTGCCCGAAAATTATGAGAATTTCTGCAATTTTGCTTCAAAATACGGGGAATTTCTGCTTTTATCCCGAAAGTAAGGGGAATGCATACCTTTTTGCCATAAAAAGTGTAATTTCTTCATTTTTGCTCCAAAATAAGGGGAATTTCTGCTTTTTGCCTCTAAATAAGTGGAATTTCTGTCTTTTTCCCCCAAAACAAAGAGAATTTCTGTCTTTTTTGCCCCAAAATAAGGGAAATTTCTGAATTATTACCCTGAAGTAAGTGAAATTTCTGCAATTTTGCCCCAAAATAAGGGAAATTTCTGCAATTTTGCCCCAATGTAAAGGAAATTTCTGCAATTTTGCCCCAAAATAAGGGAAATTTCTGACTGTTTGCTCCCGAAAAAAGGAGATTTTCTGTCTTTTTGCCCCAAAATAAGGAGAATTTCTGCCTTTTTGCCTGAAAATTAGAGAATTTCTGCAATTTTGCTTCTAAATACGGGGAATTTCTGCTTTTTATCCCAAAAATAACAGGAATGCATACTTTTTTGCCATAAAAAGGTAAATTTCTTCATTTTTGCTCCAAAATAAGGGGAATTTCTGCCTTTTTGCCTCTAAATAAGTGGAATTTCTGTCTTTTTCCCCCAAAACAAAGGGAATTTCTGTCTTTTTTGCCCCAAAATAAGGGGAATTTCTGAATTATTACCCTGAAATACGTGAAATTTCTCCAATTTTGCCCCAAAATAAGGGAAATTTCTGCCTCTTTGCCCCCAAATAAGGGGAATTTCAGCCTTTTTACCTCAATATAAGGGGAATTTCTGCATTTTTGCCACAAAAAATTAGCAATTTCTGACTTTTCGCCCGAAAATAAAAAAAAATTCTGCCTTTTTCCCCTGAAATAAGTAAAATTTCGGCAATTTTGCCACAAAATAAGTGAAATTTCTGCAATTTTGCCCCAAAATAAGGAAAATTTCTGGAATTTTGCCCCAAAATAAGTGGAATTTCTAAGTTTTGCCACAAAATAAAGAGAATTTCTGTCTTTTTGCCCCAACATATAGGGAATTTCTGTCTTTTTGCCCCACAACTATAGGAATTTCTGCAATTTTGCTCCAAAATACAGAAAATTTCTTCCTTTTTGCCCTGAAATATGTGAAATTTCTGCAATTTTACCCCTAAATAAGGTGAATTTCTGCCTTTTTGCCTGAAAATAATGGGAATGCAAACTTTTTTGCCATAAAAAGGGTAATTTCTTCATTTTTGCTCCAAAATAAAGGGAATTTCTGCCTGTTTGCCTCTAAATAAGTGGAATTTCTGTCTTTTTCCCCCAAAACAAAGAGAATTTCTGTCTTTGTTGCCCCAAAATAAGGGAAATTTCTGACTTATTACCCTGAAGTAAGTGAAATTTCTGCAATTTTGCCCAAAATAAGGGAAATTTCCTCAATTTTGCCCCAATGTAAAGGAAATTTCTGCACTTTTGCCCCAAAATAAGGGAAATTTCTGACTTTTTGCTCCCGAAAAATGGAGATTTTCTGTCTTCTTGCCCCAAAATAAGGAGAATTTCTGCCTTTTTGCCCGAAAATTATGAGAATTTCTGCAATTTTGCTTCAAAATACGGGGAATTTCTGCTTTTTATCCCGAAAGTAAGGGGAATGCATACCTTTTTGCCATAATAAGGTAAATTTCTTCATTTTTGCTCCAAAATAAAGGAAATTTCTGCCTTTTTGCCTCTAAATAAGTGGAATTTCTGTCTTTTCCTCCAAAACGAAGAGAATTTCCGTCTTTTTTGACCCAAAATAAGGGGAATTTCAGACTTATTACCCAGAAATAAATGAAATGTCTGTAATTTTGCCCCAAAATAAGGGAAATTTCTGACTCTTTGCCCTCAAATAAGGGGAATTTCAGCCTTTTTACCTCAAAATAAGGGGAATTCCTGCCTTTTTGACCCAAAATTAAGGAAAATTTCTACCATTTTCCCCTGAAATAAGTAAAATTTCTGCAATATTGCCCCAAAATAAGTGAAATTTCTGCAATGTTGCCCAAGAATAAGGGAAATTTCTGGAATTTTGCCCCAAAATAAGTGGAATTTCTGAGTTTTGCCCCAAAATAAGGAGAATTTCTGTATTTTTGCCCTAACATACAGGGAATTTCTGCCTTTTTGCCCCACAATTAGGGGAATTTCTGCAATTTTGCTCCAAAATACAGGGAATTTCTTCCCTTTCCCAAAAATAAAGGGAATGCATAACTTTTTGCCGTAAAAAAGGGAAATTTCTTCATTTTTGCTCCAAAATAAGGGGAATTTCTGCGTTTTTGCCTCTAAATAAGTGGAATTTCTGTCTTTTTCCCCCAAAACAAAGAAAATTTCTGTCTTTTTTGCCCCAAAATAAGGGGAATTTCTGAATTATTACCCTGAAATACGTGAAATTTCTCCAATTTTGCCCCAAAGTAAGGAAAATTTCTGCCTCTTTGCCCCCAAATAAGGGGAATTTCAGCCTTTTTACCTCAATATAAGGGGAATTTCTGCATTTTTGCCACAAAAAATTAGGAATTTCTGACCTTTGGCCCCAAAATAAAGAAAATTTCTGCCTTTTTCCCCTGAAATAAGTAAAATTTCGGCAATTTTGCCCCAAAATAAGTGAAATTTCTGCAATTTTGCCCCAAAATAAGGGAAATTTCTGGAATTTTGCCCCAAAATAAGTGAAATTTCTAAATTTTGCCACAAAATAAAGAGAATTTCTGTCTTTTTGCCCCAACATATAGGGAATTTCTGTCTTTTTGCCCCACAACTATAGGAATTTCTGCAATTTTGCTCCAAAATACAGAAAATTTCTTCCTTTTTGCCCTGAAATATGTGAAATTTCTGCAATTTTACCCCTAAATAAGGTGAATTTCTGCCTTTTTGCCTGAAAATAATGGGAATGCAAACTTTTTTGCCATAAAAAGGGTAATTTCTTCATTTTTGCTCCAAAATAAAGGGAATTTCTGCCTGTTTGCCTCTAAATAAGTGGAATTTCTGTCTTTTTCCCCCAAAACAAAGAGAATTTCTGTCTTTGTTGCCACAAAATAAGGGAAATTTCTGACTTATTACCCTGAAGTAAGTGAAATTTCTGCTATTTTTCCCCAAAAAGAGGGAAATTTCCTCAATTTTGCCCCAATGTAAAGGAAATTTCTGCACTTTTGCCCCAAAATAAGGGAAATTTCTGACTTTTTGCTCCCGAAAAATGGAGATTTTCTGTCTTCTTGCCCCAAAATAAGGAGAATTTCTGCCTTTTTGCCCGAAAATTATGAGAATTTCTGCAATTTTGCTTCAAAATACGGGGAATTTCTGCTTTTTATCCCGAAAGTAAGGGGAATGCATACCTTTTTGCCATAATAAGGTAAATTTCTTCATTTTTGCTCCAAAATAAAGGAAATTTCTGCCTTTTTGCCTCTAAATAAGTGGAATTTCTGTCTTTTCCTCCAAAACGAAGAGAATTTCTGTCTTTTTTGACCCAAAATAAGGGGAATTTCAGACTTATTACCCTGAAATAAATGAAATGTCTGTAATTTTGCCCCAAAATAAGGGAAATTTCTGACTCTTTGCCCTCAAATAAGGGGAATTTCAGCCTTTTTACCTCAAAATAAGGGGAATTCCTGCCTTTTTGACCCAAAATTAAGGAAAATTTCTACCTTTTTCCCCTGAAATAAGTAAAATTTCTGCAATATTGCCCCAAAATATGTGAAATTTCTGCAATGTTGCCCAAGAATAAGGGAAATTTCTGGAATTTTGCCCCAAAATAAGTGGAATTTCTGAGTTTTGCCCCAAAATAAGGAGAATTTCTGTATTTTTGCCCTAACATACAGGGAATTTCTGCCTTTTTGCCCCACAATTAGGGGACTTTCTGCAATTTTGCTCCAAAATACAGGGAATTTCTTCCCTTTCCCAAAAATAAAGGGAATGCATAACTTTTTGCCGTAAAAAAGGGAAATTTCTTCATTTTTGCTCCAAAATAAGGGGAATTTCTGCCTTTTTGCCTCTAAATAAGTGGAATTTCTGTCTTTTTCCCTCCAAACAAAGGGAATTTCTGTCTTTTTCGCCTCAAAATAAGGGGAATTTCTGACTTACTACAATGAAATATGTGAAATTTCTGCAATTTTGCCCCAAAATAAGGGAAATTTCTGCCTCTTTGCCCCCAAATAAGGGGAATTTCAGCCTTTTTACCTCAATATAAGGGGAATTTCTGCATTTTTGCCACAAAAAATTAGGAATTTCTGACCTTTGGCCCCAAAATAAAGAAAATTTTTGCATTTTTCCCCTGAAATAAGTAAAATTTCGGCAATTTTGCCCCAAAATAAGTGAAATTTCTGCAATTTTACCCCTAAATAAGGTGAATTTCTGCCTTTTTGCCTGAAAATAATGGGAATGCAAACTTTTTTGCCATAAAAAGGGTAATTTCTTCATTTTTGCTCCAAAATAAAGGGAATTTCTGCCTGTTTGCCTCTAAATAAGTGGAATTTCTGTTTTTTCCCCCAAAACAAAGAGAATTTCTGTCTTTGTTGCCCCAAAATAAGGGAAATTTCTGACTTATTACCCTGAAGTAAGTGAAATTTCTGCAATTTTGCCCCAAAATAAGGGAAATTTCCTCAATTTTGCCCCAATGTAAAGGAAATTTCTGCACTTTTGCCCCAAAATAAGGGAAATTTCTGACTTTTTGCTCCCGAAAAATGGAGATTTTCTGTCTTCTTGCCCCAAAATAAGGAGAATTTCTGCCTTTTTGCCCGAAAATTATGAGAATTTCTGCAATTTTGCTTCAAAATACGGGGAATTTCTGCTTTTTATCCCGAAAGTAAGGGGAATGCATACCTTTTTGCCATAAAAAGGTAAATTTCTTCATTTTTGCTCCAAAATAAAGGAAATTTCTGCCTTTTTGCCTCTAAATAAGTGGAATTTCTGTCTTTTCCTCCAAAACGAAGAGAATTTCTGTCTTTTTTGACCCAAAATAAGGGGAATTTCAGACTTATTACCCTGAAATAAATGAAATGTCTGTAATTTTGCCCCAAAATAAGGGAAATTTCTGACTCTTTGCCCTCAAATAAGGGGAATTTCAGCCTTTTTACCTCAAAATAAGGGGAATTCCTGCCTTTTTGACCCAAAATTAAGGAAAATTTCTACCTTTTTCCCCTGAAATAAGTAAAATTTCTGCAATATTGCCCCAAAATAAGTGAAATTTCTGCAATGTTGCCCAAGAATAAGGGAAATTTCTGGAATTTTGCCCCAAAATAAGTGGAATTTCTGAGTTTTGCCCCAAAATAAGGAGAATTTCTGTATTTTTGCCCTAACATACAGGGAATTTCTGCCTTTTTGCCCCACAATTAGGGGAATTTCTGCAATTTTTCTCCAAAATACAG